>NW_020884954.1:556622-593604 GCF_003945725.1 Corapipo altera | reverse complement strand
AGGGACAGCAGGGCAGCAGGATGGGCTCATCCCCATCCCAGCCAGGCTCGGCTCTGCTGCCAACACACCACACCTGCACAGGAAGCGTGGGGCGGCTGCAGTGGGGTGTTGGCAGAGGGCAGGCCTTTCCCACAGCAGGGGAAGGGACAGGCCCGGGTTTCTAAACATTTCCACCGTTGTCAGCCAGGAGGAGTAATGGCTAAGGCGCTGTGTCACTGCCCTTCTGAGAACTGCTGGTTTTTAAGACCTCGATGAGGCAGGCACGGGATGTTCTGTGCAGCACACGTGGGCACCGGGCCATTGGAGGGAGGCTGCGGCTTTCCACGGCGTTTCTACCAGGGCAATACTTGCAAGCCTGCTCCTTCTGTTGCGCTCCTGGCAGTCAGAAGGAAACCCCACAAGTTAGCAAGGATAACCAGAGGCAGCATCCACTGGAATATCTTTTGTAAACCTCCTTCCTCCCGTCCTGGGCAGTCAGACATCCTGTGGCAGCTGGAGCACAGTGCTCTCTGCAGCCTGCACAGATCCTGGCACCCTGTGGGCATTCCCAGCTCCCAGCCATGCCCACACACAGGTACAAGGTGCTGCTGTGGATCAGCCAGGATTGAGCCCATCTTACAGAGCAGGCCAGGATTACAGATGGGGAAATGAGGCAGAGGAGGTTGATGTGGCTTGCTAAGGTCATCCCGCCAGTCCAAAGAAAGCCAATAATTGGAACCGGGTAAGTCCTGGCTCCCAACTACCTATCTACAAAGCACCATTTTAAAAGCACCTTCCCTTCAGAGCACCTTTTGTTGCAAGCAGAGTCTCAGTGGTCAGGCTCAGGATGTTGTCACCATTCTTTTCAGCTGCCTCTTTTCCATCATGGAAGAGCAGCCTTTTTGTTGACTACCTGTCTCTCATGTTGCCTACATACAGCGCTTTCAGCAACTCAGAAAGGATTTGCTGAACTTCAGTGGGCGCTTTGTAGAGCTGCAAGTTTACAGTGCAGCCCCAATGGAAAGTTACTGTGCATGCCTTGTGCCCACGTGGGTAAGATGCACTGGCTTGGAACTACAGCTGCTTGTTACTTGTGTTATCTTGGATGTTCCTTTAACCTCTGCAGCATCACTAATTTGATATAAACACAGGCATCTATCTCCCTCTTATGCTGAGACTGTTTAACCATTGGGATTTTTTAAGATAGGTGAGATAAAATTCACAGAAGTGTTGACTCCTGCTGATCTTCTCTCCAGCAAAGAGGAACCTCTCCATCTACAGTCTGGTTCTCTAGAGAAAGCTATAAACAGGTCTTTGTATTGGCCAAATAGCAAAGCTTTAAGCTCTCAACAAAAGGCAAGGAAACAAAACTCTTTATCAGAAACTAAATCATCTGAAGAAAAAGAGCCCCAAACCCTCAACAGCTGGGCAGCAATATGTACAAACAGAAGCTGAAGTTGCACAGCTTTCACGGTGGCCTCCTCTGGCAGTAAGAGAAATCCTGATCCAGCTTGTGCACCCGAAAGAAAGGGAACTGACCTGTTCTCACCTCTATTCAGGGCATCTAAAAAGCTGGCTGGGGTCCCACCTTCCCATCACCCTTCTCCCATCTCATCTGGCAAAGCCCATACCAGAAAGTCACGTCAGAAAAAAAATACTGACAAGTGTTGGCTAGAATGAGAGGAGATGGGGGAGAAGAAAAGGTTATTTCCTGTTTGCTGCTATCAGAATACTTGTGTTTTCTCCCCTTCACGGGCTTATCAAAACTAGAAAAATGCATTCCCTGCAAATTGCTCATCATGAGAAAGACAGGGAGGACTAAGAAGTCCCTGATGCCCCAGGCAGTGCATTGCCTGAGGGGCTCAGGGGAGCTGGGATCTACCACCAGCAGGGAAGTGCATCTGCCTAGGAAACAGGATTCGTGCCAAATGTCAGGGAGAGTAGATGTGAGGAGGAAGAACAGCAGCTACAGCTTTCTGGAGGACAACATTTTATACTGCAGGATGATGGAAGACAGACCCTGCAGCCTCCCCACCTAATCAAGGGAAGGATCAGCATCTACGTCTGCCATTATTCACCACCACTTCTGTACCCTCAGTCACTGAGCCCGCGCTCCTTCTTCCCCTTGGATCCTCCACAGCAGTCACCCTATCTCATCATTATCCTCCCTCTCTCTCTGTCCTGTCACAGTTTGTCCTGACATGACAGACACAGAAGCAGCAGAGGCTGTCCCACCCAGCAGGCAGCTCCTGCTCCAGGCTCCATGTGCCACCTCGGCAAAGCCTCCACCCCCCGCACTGTGCTCGGCTCAAGGTGAATTGAGGCTGACTGCTAAGCAGTTGACTCCTCACTCACACACATCTCTGAATCCCAGCCCTGCTGTCCCAAATTCCCTCCCTACAGGTTTGTCTGTTGTTTCAGAGGAGAAAGCTGAGGCCTATTGCTCTGTGATTGAAAGCTTTCGTGTTCTTCGCTCCAAGTCATGCAGTCGATGTCACTGCCGCAGTTCTCTTCGCACAGACAAAACCAGCATCACAACAACTTTTTCTTTCATTTCTTTGTTTGTTTGAAGGTATCTTGCTACATGACTTCTGTTATCAAAGCTTTTAAAACAGCTTCTCTCCTTAGTTTTGGAAAAAATGCATTTTGCCCTCAAAGAGGAACTTTTATAAACCAAAGCCGAGAGAGCGATGCTGGCTAGAGGATAGACACTTAGCTGCATTTCTTTATTCCATTTGCATACGATATGGGAGAAGACAATAATTCTCTCTAATGTACCACATTTGCAATTCCAAAAGATTTACTGAAAACTGTGCCTCCCAGTAATTCTTGGTCTGTAACACATCTAGTTTCCATAGCGTTAGACAATACTAAAACTACCACCAGTGCTCATCAGTTCAGGTGAGTTTTAAAAATCCTGCATAGAATTTCCAGTATTAACTATAAAATACACACTTTATACTACAGCCCCTGCCAGCAAGGACACATAGTGATAGCACAAGGGGTAATGGCTTCAAACTGAAAAAAGAGTAGGTTTAGATTAGATATCAGGAAGAAATTCTTTACTGTAAGGGTGGTGAGGCTCTGGACCAGGTTGCCCAGAGAAGTTGTGGATGCCCCATCCCTGGAAGTAGGTCAGGTTGGACAGGGCTCTGAGAAACCGGGTCTAGTGGAAGATGTCCCTGCCCACTGCAGGGCAGTGGGAATTAGATGATCTTTAAGGTCCCTTCCAACCCAAACCATTCTAAGATTTTGTGACTTGCTTGCTGGAAAAACACAAATATTCAGAAGGGCTTCAACTAAGGGCCTTATAGGTTCTCAGTAAAGACTCCCCTGCTGCCTCCAGCCACATCCCCTGCCTGATGAGACGTGAGTCATGTAATCTTGCAGAAAGGAACTGCAGCGTTTAGTGTGAACAAAACCAATGCAGGACGCGGTCAGGGGTTGTCAGAGGTGGCAGGGTCCACACTGGGTGATCATGTTGCTGCTTCCCAGCCTGCTCTACACCACAGAACAATAGGAGAGTATTTCATATGCTCAGGGTGGTGAAGTACAGGCAGGGCTTGATTGCACCCAGGCACTGAGCAGCCCGGCAGGAGGCACAGGCAATATCCATATGCTAATCCAAGCTTCTGGGGTGACACACCACCAAGTCTGCTTCCACCTCAGACAGAAACTGGTGATGCTGCCTTTCTTGCCCTCTTCTGTCACCACTGTTTACCTATGGAAATCTGTGGGGCATCTCACCTCTGCCTGCCTGGTATTAGTAATACCTGCACTTTAGGTCTTACAGCACGACCAGAATTTGTTGGCTCATGTTAAGGAAATGGTTTTAAAGATATCTATCTGTGACACTGCCTTCTACAGCTGAGTTACACACAAACTTCTTGTCTGCTTGTTTTGAAATGAGCTGCAATAATTCATAAAAAGTGACACAAACTTACCATGTACATGCCTAAAATCTAGAAGGTTTTTTTAACCATGACTTATCTGTCAGACAGCCCCAGCCTGGAAAGTGTCCCAGCTATTGCCTGGGTGATGCAGCGCCATAGTCAGGCTGGAAAACAACTGCAAATTCATGTGTGTGGCTTCTCAGAGTGCTGGGTTCATAGGCTGCAGGACAGGATCACCCATGTCCAGTCACACCCATGGCACAGTCAAGGGATTTGATGTTACCAATGATTCTGTGATTCTGTGACGTTGGTTTTACCCACCATCGGGGACCACTTGTCTAAAGGTGAGCATGAGCCACCTCCTCCTTGCAGAAGGTGCTGTGAAGTTTGGCATCCTCTCTCACACCTAAGGTGGCTTAGGTGTCACAAAAAAATTACAGATGGATAAAGATGGGCAAAACCAGACCATTTCCCTTCCCTGCACCTCACAGTTCAGGCAAGACACCAGAGCAGGGCTTGGTGAGCTAATGATGCACACAAATGTACTTGCACATTAACACACACACTTCAGCAGGGACTAGTTATATGCCACTGTCCTACAGCTTCTTCTGGGCTGACTCTGTTCCCTAGACTGCTCAAGTCAACTCTAGTCAGCAGTAACTTCTTATCAACTTTCCTTTGTTTGGCTGTGCAAAAACTTGAAAATCAGCCTGTACTTGCAGTGAAAACCAGAAAGAAACAATTATTAAATAAAAAAACTTTAACATTTCTAAAACAAGTTAGAAAACAGATTTATTTTTTTTTTTATTTGGAACAAACCCCTGGCAAGGAAAGGGAGGGGAACCACCAGAAAGGAACAATAGCTAGGCACAAACACATACAGTTAAAGGAAGAGCACAGGCTGCAACACTTCTCTCCTGACCCCAAAGTTACAAAACTTTTGCCCCATTGCTGAATGGCAGCTTCAGTGGGAAAGGACAGAAAACCAGCCGTGTCCCAGCTGCCTCATAAAGACCTCTCGCATCTCAGACTCCCATCTCAATGGGAAAAATCCTTCCCAGACTGGGGTTACTCTAGTGGTGGTGCTAACAGCCCCCCAGGCACCCCCAGCCCTCCCAGGGCTCACAGCAGGAAGGCGGCACTAGGGCGAGTCGGAGCCGGGATGCACCAGCCCGGTAGGACAAGGCTGGCCCAGCTCTCTCCCCCTGAGCACCTAAACACTGCCACCTTCCCCAGTGCACCTCAGAGCACCCTTCAGCCTTTGAAGCATATGCTGGAGTCGACTGTCCCCTGCCTGCCCCTGCCAGAATGTGCAGAAGTAAAGCAAAGCTGCCTCTGCCCCCCATTTTGGTGACACTGACCCACTGGCAGTCTCCACCCAGCTGCTCCTGTGCTGCCTGCGGGCAGCTGCCACCCCAACCACTCAGTGTCACGTTTGTCACTCAACTCATAGCCTTTGAGGAATGTTTGTACTGAGACAGTGCAGCACCATAAGGAAAAGAATTATCATCTCGCTCCAATTCCTGTGGCAGCCTTAAAAAACAGAGACAGGCTGAGTCACCACCAACGCAGCTCACAAGATCCAAAAATCTTCTAAAGAGAATCACAGGACAAGGAAACAACAAGAACAACCACCTATGGTTGGGTGTCACTGATGCAGAGCCTTGACACGAACACAGAGATAAAGGACTCCCAGGGAAGCGTGCAGCCATCCCACCAGCTCCCTCACCTGGAAGAGAAGCGTTCAGTTCACCCTGCATTTTGCCGGGGTACTCACAGACCTCGTTGGATGGTATTTACAAGGCACATCTTAAATTCGTTTCCGAGGGATTCACAGCACAGCGTCAGCACGATATCAAACAGGGGTGAAATGACAAGGGAAGAGAGGGATACAACATACACCTCCCCATCCCTTTTGATCCCAGTATGTACCATGTGCGAAATATGTTACTCTACCGTGCATTTCTAGCTCATTGGGCTAGTTTAACACCAACGTGCCTCACTTCTGACTGTCAAAGTTGTCTTGTGTGGTAAATACCTTGCTCCGGCAGCGCATCCTGCAGCCCCAGGGCAGCTGTGCCAGGGACTCAGCCACCTGCTGCCAGGGACAGAGCCCTTGCCCTCTCCTCACCTCATCCTTCTTCCCTGCAGGTCCACCCCAGCTGCTCCACGTGCAAACCTCCCCTGAGCAGAACGGGACATGCGTAGCAGTGAGACTTGCCTAAGAGATGCTATAAATTGCTGCTCTCTGTGCAAACAGCACAGCACCAAACAAGCCTACATGCACAGGCAGATGGCCAGCTTCAGCTTGCAGTAGCTAAACCATTACACTGAAGGCACTAATGCTTGCACTGATAAACAATCTCAGCACGATAATCAATGTTTCTGCCAAAGTTGTACACCCAGGCCCCAGGCACCCCCCTGCTGCAGGAGGCCAGCTGGTGACGGTGCTGGTTTAGCTCACAGGTAATCCAAGCAGGACCCTGGTGAAAGGGCACCAAAAGGGGAGCAAAGCCAGTTATCACCCTACAGCCCCCACCACTGCCCGTGGCCCCAGGCAGCAAGCAGTGAGGGCCAGATCACAGAGGGTGTGGAGCTCGGATAAACACCCTGCACACAAATCCCTGGCTGAAACCTCCACTGAGTTTCTTCTGCAGGGCCTGTGAAAAAATGCCTCGAAATCTCCTAAGAGGAGATGGGTTTTTTTTCTTTCTCAGGGAATTTCTGGCAGGCCCTTGGTTTATGTGTGGGACTGGCAGGCCACCACAATCCCCCTGTCATGCCTGCCCTTGGCTGGCAAAGACATGGCAAGGCATTGGGTGGGCAGGGAGCAGGAGGAACCACCCAGCTTGTTTCAGGCTGTCACCTGGGGCTCCACAGTTTAGCTGCAGCTCTGTTATCAGGCAAAGCATCAAGGAGCTGCCCAGTTTTGTTTGTTAGTGAACCTGTCAGCTCGTGGCAGTGCGGCCTTGAAGCCACGGGTGTGCTTTTCCTTATATTTTCTTTTTTTCTTTTTAAATGAGGTTAGAAGGTCTGACACCTCACATCTTTTTTCCCTGCTAAAATTTGCCAGACCAATTCTTACACACGAATGAGACTATGGGATGCAAAGGACAAGTGTCACAGGCTTCAGGGTGGAACAGCAAGCATGTCAGGTCAGTCATCAGTTGGATCCGGGAAACAGTCTGAGGCATCTTCCTGGCTTTCTGCATCAACTATGACCTCAGGGTCTGGCAGTTCCTCAGCTTCTATCTGCACTGCCAAGTTTTCTTCTGCCACTGGCTGGGGCTCAACACCTTGACCTGTCTGGGCAGCATCTGGAAAAAGGAGAAATGGTTTATATTATTGCCCACACCACGGCTCACTGTCCTGGAACTACTCATTTACTGAGCTAGCCATCATGTCCCCAGGCACCTGGGCACTGAAGATCTCCAGCTTCTTAGTACTGAAGTACTTTAGTACTTCTAGTACCAAACCTTTAGCACCAAAAAAAGCCAAATCTATTCGCTTACATCTGAATAATTAAAGGTGGCTAACAGCACACATTCAATACATTCTCACCTACTTTCCACACACACCTCCACTTTTTACTTAATTGTAAAAAATTTAAATGTGGGCTACTTTTTTAGTCAAACTGACAATGTGTTAATTTTTTATTAAAAGTTCTACACTTGAAGTATATTAATATTAAACAGTGACCTGAAAGGCTTTTTTTTTTCCTTTCTTTCTTGCTCTGTGTTCATGAGGAGCTTTTAAATTTTGAAAGCAGAGTAAAGCAGCATCCAAGGTTAGCCATAAAGCACAGCTGAGCTGCAGGAGGCTGTGCACGGTACAGTGAAGGACATCAGAAGTGGAGACAGCAGTGCTGGGACCAGGCTCTGACCTATGTAATATTGCTCCAGCTCACAATGTCTCTGCTAAACCTACTTTGACTCATGACGGTGCATTAGTAGGGAAGGTGTTGCCAGCATTTTTGTTTGTGAAACAAAATTGTGGGAAACATAATGCAAAAAGTGGGACTATTAATATCAAGCACTTACAGAACAGGAGATTTCTGAAGGGTTTTTATCGCCGCACTCTCTTGACCATATTGTGCTAAAGCTGTAGGGGGTTTATGCTCAGTTTCTTTGAAGAATTTAAAATATTCCCACTTTAGTCTCAATTTGAGGAAATACACAAGCCTCTGGCTCTGATGGGATTTAGCTGTGTTTATAGCTCAGCATTTTTGGTTCATGCTGTCTTGAAGATGAGTGCTTACAAAAACAATGCTGATTTTTATAAAATGTTACTGATGAGAAGGGGAGAGGGGTGATAAAATTGCAGGAAAACTGCTAAGTTTCAAGGGGTTGCTGTTTTTGAGATATGTGTTTTAGCTCAGGTGATACTGGAATAGATAGTTACTGGCAGTCCCCTCTGTGGGGTGCTTATGGGATGGCTGCTCCTACATCTCAGAGCTGGGTGGGGGTGAGAGTTACCTCTGTGCAGGAGCTGAGTGAGAGTAAGGGGCTGATAAATGACTTACTGGAGCTTCTGTCATCCGGACAAGATGCAGCACCTTCCTTGTGTCCCAGACTCCTCTCTACAGTCACCTCCACCCCCATCACCCACAAACATACGCTGTGTCCTTCATCCCCCTAAACAGGGTATCTGCCCCACTTCAGAAAAGTCACTGGACCCACCAGGCTTTGGAGGGCGGTCAGCTTGGGCCTCGACGTGGTCTCCATTGGGGGGGCTCTTCACACCTTCACTGGACACCACTGACATGGTTAGTCCGTCATCCTTCTCCTCCTCTGTAAAGCCAAAACTGGAGACTTGAAGGAAAGAGGCCCCCCACAGCCCTCCAGCCTCAGCACGTCCCTTGCAATGCCAGACCACCAACACCTTTGTGCCTCCTCCTCACGCAGCACTGGCTCCCTTCCCAGAGCAGACAGATGCCAAGGACAGAGGGACATTGCCAACCTGTCACAGACCAGCTTGGCCATGCTGGCAGCTTCACAGCTTGAGGTGGCCTCACAGGGCATGGGCAGATTGCACTCAGGGACTGGTGCTGACAGAGGACTGCCATCAGAAACCTTCGGGTCATTCTGAGATCAGACCGGAATGAGGCTCAGTTTTCTTGCCCATAGAAAAGGTTTTGCTGTGGGTTTTGTCTGGTCGGGAGCACGTGGCAGCAAGTGTGAGGTGAATAAAGGGAAAGGAAGGTTTAATTCAAGATCCCTCTGGCCATAACAGTCGCCTATCAGCAAGCAGATTATTGCTCCACCAGGTTGAGGGAGGATGGGCTGGAGGACAAGCAGCCACCCAGCAGAGACCAGTTTACTCTGAGGCTGTGTCAACCCCAGCCTGCATAAACACAGTCCTCTCTGAGAGTCATCCCAGGGCGTCACAGCATTCTCCACTCACCTGAGGGCACGGGGATGAACTTGTGTTTCCTCTTCACGCAGCAACATATGACTGAGGGCACAACCACCAGCAGGATAAGCACACCCGCTGCACACCCTGCCAGGATGTAAATGAACCATGGGTACTGCAGCAGGTCTCCTGCAAGAAGGACATGGCATTGTTAGGTGGATAAGTTTCTTTCTCCCAGTGGGAGAAACCCTGCAGTTGGATTAGAGCACATGGGCAGCACTGTTGCTCTGGGTTGGATCAGGGAAGCTGGTACGGTGAACTGTGGCAGAGCATGAGTTACATCACAATGTTTAAGTATGGTGTGGAACTTTTCATTAGGAGAACAGGCCTGTGTGACTAGGCTGTGTGCCTTATTTCTGCCTGCTCTGATCAGCAACGTCTGAGATAATTTCTAAGTTTTAATCAAGATTAAGAGGGAAGGTGGTGGTTTAAAAGACAGTACGTTTCAAAAAGTGTTATGGAAACAAGCAGCTGAGAAGAGGAGGGAGACCTAGGGAGGCATCTCCTGCTGAAGGAAAAGCTGCAGTCTACCCTCAGAGCTTGTATTAGGCCCAGAGAGTCCACTCAGGACAGCCGTGAAAGGACTGCTCCAACCTCAGAGCAGGTCTGAGCAGAGCCTGCGCTCCTCAGGCACCAAAGGCTGCAGCCACCAGAGCCGGAGCTGTAGGAAACCGACTCCACTGCTGCTCGGAGAAGGATTCCTCTCTGTTCCCCTGCCCAGCCGAGATGATGCAAAGCCCCCAGCAGGAGGCGAAGGCTGCAGATGGCTGAGCAGAAGGCCACGCACAAGTCAGTGGTAATTATTACCCAGCTCAGCGTCCCTTGCTCAGGGTTGCTTTGACGGGTCAGACCCGCACACGTTCGCTGCTGCTGAGCAGGGGAGCTGGTAGGGGGCATCACACACTTGCAGGAAAGAGAAACTCATCCAGATTTGCTTCTTCACCGAGAGAATTTGCTCCAACCGGGGGCAGCCAGGAGGAAAACTCTCCTTCTCATGTTAAAAAACCCCATACAATTCCACTGTTGCTGCAATATAAATTCCTTAAAACTCCTTAGGTAAGCCTATGCCATCCTTTTCTGAATCATTTAACTTGTTTTCAGCTGCACACGTGCCTGCACAGCACAGCACAGCCCTGCAGCAACCAAGAGGATCATTTGGAGCTTATTTTCAAGCCCTCCAAAGCACAAATTGCTCCATATCTCCAGAGGCTGGGAAGGATTTCAAATGTTCCAAGTTGACACGCTGTCATAGTCAACACAACTCACCAGGACAGTAAAAACAGCAGTGTGTGCTCCTGTGTGTGAAACCATATGTACTCATGTTATTTTCAGAGTCCTTTTTCCAGTCTCTTTTGCCAAGTTAAAAAAAAAAAACAAACATACTCAAGAGAAAACTTTAAGCAAATCAGAAATAATTTCCATAATAATTTTATTCCCTTTTTGATAAAAGCTCAGAGAACATTATCAAAGGCACGAATATTAGTTGGATTTTTTTTCCTGAATTTGTTTTCCTAAAAATTTGCCATTTGTTGAAAAGGTCTTTCTGAGATAAAATATTGTGTTAAAAATAAGCAATAAACAAGTAATGAATCAATAAATGTCTCTTATATACGTTGACTTGTTAAGTTCTGAACCCTCTTCTTTAGATCTTGAGTGTTCAGAGCCCTTTGATGCCTGGAAAGCTCACAGCATTTCTGCCAAATTGTTTTATAGTAGCAATTATTCAAAATTAATCATCAGTCAACAGGTTGCCCAAATAAATGTTTTTACATAGATCTTACACATACAGCGGAAAAACTAAATTCAGCCCTTGGCCTGGAAGAAATAATAACCCACAAAAATAATGACTTAGTCATTAATTAATTTACATTAACTCATTTCTCAATTCTTTTTACTAGTATTTAGAATTGCTTTAGTTCACATTTTACAAATGTGGTTGCACTTGGTGACTAAAGTAGAATCACTGCTGCTTTCTTTCTCTCAGAGCCTTCCAAATACGCGTTCATGAGCGGGCCCATCCCAAAAGAGCCACCACTGAGTTCCCCTGGGGGCTCTTCGAGAGGAAATGGGGAACTGATATCGCACCCAGGGGACTGGGCAGCCACCCAGAACCAACGATGGCAACTGTCAGCACTCACATGGTTTGTCACAGGGCTCGACTGAACAGCTCACGGGCGTTCACATCCTCCTTCCCCGCTGCCATGGCCAACTCGGGTCTGGTTGTGCCGAGCGGCCTCCGGCCCATTTCACCGGACAAAACCGGGATCGCTGCTCCACAACCACAAACTCCAAACCTGCACAGACTGGCCAGTGGTGCCAGTGTGACCAGGCACAAACAGCCCATGGTGTTTCTGCTGGATGCCAGCACGCTGGATAAGGGGCTCGGGCCAGTAAGTTTGCTTTCACACCGACTGTATGCCAACCACAGAAGAAAAGACAGTGTCTGCTGCAATGCTGGAGTGTCTCTGACAATTTCTAAAATGCTAGGTGCCATTAGAGAGTACAATTTCTCTAGCAGCAGGTAATTAAATTAATTACGGCTAAATTAGTCAAAAACCTTGTGGTTAAATTATGCATGTAGCTCTGATGTAACTCTTGATAACCATCTTTGCTGCCACAGAGCAGAATAACCTTCTCTACTGCAGGTGCAAATGAAATTATACCCAAGGATCCAGATTTTCTGTCTCATTAAACTATGGCCTCACTCAAGCATTTATGAATAGTTTGCAAATGGATGAAGTCCCAGCCTTCTCGCAGCGCTACATATCTGAGCAGGGACATTCCATAAGTAAATGACTTGTGTCTCTACTCACTTCTGATGGTGTGGGGCTGATGGAGAAACATTTGCATAGACTCGCAAATCTTTGTGTTTCTGACCTAAACAGGCAAAACACCTTAGCTGAGTCCAGGAGCAACAGGGCTGAACTAGCAGAGGTGTTTTTATAAGAATGCACAGAAACTGGAAGGCCATCAGGGTCATGGATGAATGTCAGAGTAGAAAGCAGCATGTGTTTCTATACTGGCACTGAGAATCAGTGCACAGAAGGGAGCAAGGTCTCTATCACTGGGAAGCAGGAAAACAGACAGATAGAGATTCATCCTTGCTGCAGAGCTGGGTAAAAGGACCTCCTGAAAAAACTTTCATCCCATCAGTGATTTTAGGCTGTGTCAGTCCAAGACACAGGAGGGAGAAGGAAGTCAAGAGGTCACTTTCTGAAGGCAGGATGTGCTAAGTCTGGAAAGGCAGCTGCCAGGGGACAGAAGAGTTCAGCATTTTGAGGGCACCGACAACTCCTCAGTTTGCTGCTGGAAGAGACCAAGAGGAAGATTTTTCTGGTTACTCACCGTAGCTACAAGACAGTGCAACAGGCCTGGTCCTTGTGACGCTGCTCCCGTGGGACACCACGCACACAAATTCCCCAGGCACGGTTTTGTCCAGGCGGACCTTCCTCCCACCGTCCTTAACACAGGCCCCGGGGGCACTCAGCTCTTTGCCGCTCAGCTGCCACCGGAAGGTCATGCTCTCGGTGCTGGTCGCGTTGCAGGACAACTCTGCAGTGCCATTAGGGAAGCACTGGATCCCAATGGTCGGCTCTGGTCACAATGGGAACAGGGAGGAAAGAGAGAGGTGAGGAGCGGACTCAGCAGCGAACACGAGCTGAACAGGAGCTTCCCTTACCAGCAATCTCAGTGCCACCGCATTTACTGGTAGCCAGGAAGCACAGAAGTAAGTAGCCAGACCCTTCAGTGCCTGTTCTCAACCCTGAAATGCTTAACAGTGCCCTCTCCTCAACCCTGCTAGTGACTCTTTGGTCCCTATTTTGGGGATGCGACAAAAATCTGGCGCCTCTTCATTTTCCTTGCTGACACTGAAAAAACCTCCAAAAATAAAAGCCCCTGATCTGAGGGAATTGTGGAACTATCCAAAGAATCTGCCAGCCAGAGGCTTTCTCTGTAATCAGCAGATAACCATAGCTTCAGAGCAGACTCAGTCCTTTCCTCCACCAGAGGTTTGTACTTTTGCTGTCGTTCTGCCTCTTCTTCCATTGTAGAGAGGAACTAGTGCAAATCATGCCCAACATGGGAACCAACACCAGATAACTGCGGTGAGGAAGGATACCCAGACTATGACTTCTTAAAATGAAGCAATGCACCATTGCTCTTACTACATTTCCCTGAATTTCTCTCTCTGTCTACTACAAGGAGCAAACCTATTTCCTACATTTGTCACTTTGCAAGTACAAACTAGACAGAGAAGTGGTGTGGTTTTTTGACAGCAGGAGTAACATCAGAGAACATCCATCCATGCAAATAAGCTCAGAAATCACTTTCTTCAACTGGGACATCATCTTCAGTTAAAACTCATGCTTCCAGGAACACCTTTGCTGTGAAATTGTTCCCCTGCCTTAGGTGTGCCAACAGAACACAAGGAGGAGACAAAAGCCCCACTGAAATGGAGGTTAAACCCAGGACACTTCTGTAGTCTTTGCCTGCTTCCAGTCTAAGCCCCTGATCTTCGTGCCAAGGAGTCACATCTTTGACCTGCTCTCCACCGCGGTTCCGCCTGTTTGCACCCAAAAGGGGTGAGCGTTCATTTGTCTTCACTGAGATCAGTTTGCTCAGACATTTTCATTACAGTTTCATACGCTTCAATTTATCTTGGAGGCTTGTATAAGTGAAAGCCCTGCAAAAGGAACGGTGGAGATGAGGACCGGAGCAATGGTTGCTGGCTGCCTGGAGCATCGTTCAGCAGGGGGACAAACCCATTTAAGCCTTCTCCTTATTACCCCGAGCAATGAGCTGGATCCTGTACAGAAGCGACTTTTTTTTCTGTCTTCACACCCTGCAGGTGGATGAGCAGGCACACAAAAGGGAGCAGGAATTCTGAGGCCACAAGGAGAACAGTGGGGAGGCTGGCATGGGTGAGGTCTCTGGACAGACCCAGAAGATGCTGACCTCCAAGCTGCTCAGGGGTAGCTAAGAATCACTCACAGATGCCTTTAGTATTTTTCCTCAGCTGCATGAAGCAGGGGGAAACCCCAGCACACCTCAACCCAGACCTGCACAGAAGTCCAGTTCCACTTTCAGAGCCAAGTCAGGCAGGGTTAACTCCTTAGGGAAGCATGTCCACAGGCAGCAAAATGCTGTTAGTCAGTGGGAGCTTTTGTGGGAGCCATCAGGAACAGTGCTCTGGAAACAGACTGAAATCTCCAGCTACATGTCTACGTAGTGTAAGCTCAGTTTTACAAACACTTCATGCTACTGCCTCTTACATCATGGAAAATAGCCCAAAACTCAACGGACTGGCTACTTCAAGGAAGGATCAACAGACAGGAGAGACAAAGAGGATGCAAAGAGCACGTCTTAGTTTACATTGACCATTACTGCTCTCTGAGTGTGCCAGAAGCTTTAAAAAAGCTTCTTCCAGAGGCATCTATAGCTCCTGCAGGCTCAAGCAATTTCTTAGGAGGAATTTCAGAACACCAAGCTTCCAACCAGGCTCACAAGTTCAAAAGCTATTTGTTGCTAAGAAGGCCACTTACCAAATACTTCCAGTGCAAAATAACTGGTGGCGTTGGGAAAAACAAATTCATATTTTCCTTCATCCTCTTTCTCCACACTCTTCAGCTCTAGGGAGCCATTCAGCCAGTTCAGGCACCTACTGGCAGAATTGCCGCACTTGGCCAACAAAGCATCATTTAAGACAGTTGTGGAGCACACCCCGTCCCCCTTGCTCATTCTGGAGAGGGTCTGCAGGCTTTGGTTTCCCACAGAAAAGACTGCTGAGCCGCCGCTGAGCACACTGATCTGGGTGGCAGAGCCTGAAAGGAGAGGCACAGAGCGTGGGCAGCAAGCTTGCCGTGTCCATCCATCCCCTCTCGGCTGCCTCCCAAAAAGGCAAATGCCCAGGTGAGACGTAAGAGGCACAGACCCAACCCTAGTGACAGGTTGGATCACCAGTGATTGAAAATCAGAGGAGTGGGAAGCCTTCTGTAAGGGTCAGCTTCCCCCCACCTCGATAACACAGGAATGGTGTGCACAAAAAGGGAAACAAAAGGCTGAACAGCTGGTCCTTTCTCTCCCCAGATTTAACATGACCATCTACCACCCCCCATCAGAGATGAGAGACTGTTCAAAGAAAGATCCTCAAGGCATCAATGCCATGGATCTTATACAGAGGGTAGCAGAAACAACAGCTGCCTGCACAGCTGCTTTTCCCCAAAGAGTAAGGTCGCAGCTTTAGCTGGAACAAGTCTCACAGTCCCCTCACGCATTATTAAGTTGCTGTCTGCAACTTAAAATTCAAAAGCTGGGTAAATGGCAGGGCAAGAGCAGCTCGGGGACTAACCCAAGGTCACACCAAGAATTAGGAGCAGGACCACATTGCTCTCCAGCCAGCCCTGTGTTGTACAAGGACTTTACATTCTCCGCTGAGATGCTCTCACGGACACAGTACACCCGGAAAGTGCAATTCTCTTAGTTATCGTTCGTTTACCAAAAAAATAATCTGTCTTACTTTGGTCTGACTGCCCCATTCATGCATTAGCGGTTACACTGTTTGATGTCTCCCCAAACCTGGTGGAGTCCTTAAAAGATCTTGGAGCAAAATTAAGGCATCTGCTCGTCTAGACAAATCCGTGCCAACTCCATAAAGAGAAATCCCACTTACCATGAGTAACAGTTATTATCACCAGCAAGCACTGCAGAGTAAAAGGAGAGCCGAAATCCATTTTAAAGAGCTCCTTGCATCATATGCTGAGAGGACGATCTGGCTACAGAGCTCAGTGAATATAGTGTTCAGGAAATGATGTCAGAAGCAAGAGTGGGGGGAAAAAAAAAAAAAAAAAGAAAAGAAACTCCATGGTGGACAGATTGAATGATGGTTCAAAATAGACCTGCAGGGTTTTGGGTGACTGAGCTCGGGCTGAACCAACAGAAGCCACAGTGTGCTCTGCAAAGTCCCGCAGATTGGAGATAACTGTGTGTGTGAGAATAGGGCTGAGTGGAGAGGAGAGACAAAAATATCTCCTGGTCAGCTCACCCCACTTAGGAAGATGCTAACGCCAAGACCTGGTGAAGGTAAAAAAAAAAAAAAAAGAAAAACTTTTCTTTCATCCTTTTCTGGTTTATCGAAGTACAGCATCCCCATCCAGGGAAGAAAAATCAGTGCCCTCAGATAAAGCACTGCACATGCAGACCAGCTGGTTTTCTGAAATACTAGCAACACTCACTCATGGAGGGTCTCACCAGCAGGGAGGAGGTGTGGGACAAGGCTTACCCTCTGTTCCCAAAGAATATGTTGCCAGCCTGAACTTTGCTGGGTTCTTCTAGTGACCAAATGGTACCTGACACACAGGAAAGAGCTCCATGCAGCCACCCCAGGCAAAGAATAAAGGTTATGGGAAGTTAAATTGCATTGCAAAACTAAACTGAATGCAGCCTGAAAGACACCCCAGCTCTGTTGGGAGTGCAGATACCAGAGATGAGACTGAAAAGCCAGTCCTGAAGAACCCCTGTGAACCAGTTATCTACAGGGCCTGGTAGGGCCAGATACTTTGAGGTGGCTTAAAGCACACTGGTGTGTTGCACCGAGTGCCAAGGTGTGCTACACAAGCAACACAGCACAAAATGTCTCGCTCACTGGAGAAAGGAAACTGCTATAGCATTGGAACCATCACTTGGATTTTGTTTAGATGCACTCAGCAGGATGTGCTGGGGAGTAACTAAAACAGCAGCTGAGGATGCAACTGGGAACCCTATACTTTTGTGCTGTTTCCATGGGCACAGACAAGGACACAGCCCATAAAGGGAGCTCCACATGGTGGAATCACATGTACACACTCATATCTGAGAAATGGGTAAACTCGTTATCTTGTGATCTGCCCTGTTTTTCCAACAATTTGGCTATGCTCGATAAATTCCATGTTTCAGCCACTGGTTTGGCCCCTCTGACTTCTTATCCATGACAATCACATCTTGCCTCTTGCTCCCAGTGTCCCAAACTTGCAAGTTTGTTCAAGGCTATCACAGCAACATCCTGTCTTTATCATATGTGCATAGGACAGGCCTAAATTGATCTGAGACAGAAATAGACTTCTCTGAGAAAAGCAGTGAAGTGAGTCCTCAGATACAGCAGTGCAGAGGAAGGGGGAGAGAAAAAAAGTATTTACAGTAAGAAACACTTTCATTTCCTTCTGTGCTGCTGAAGTAACATGAAGAAAATCTCTCTCAAATACCCCTGCAAGACTGGGGCTTGCCATCTGCCTCAGATGTGCACATTCAACCTCTGTTCACCTTCATGCTTGAGGGGCAGGCTGGTAGAGCTTAGGGTTGCAGTGCTGTGCTGGAGACACGAGACAGAACGGACAGCATGTGCAGCATTGCTCCAAAATAGCACCCCAAAATGTTCAGAATGTCAGGGGGAAAAATAAACCAAGATGCAAAAGGGGTCTGCATACAGACTAATCCAGCAAAAGTTCACCTTCTCCTCCAGCCAATGAGAGCAGCCTCAGAGAGTTCATTTACAGATTTGCAGTAAAATCCAAGGAAAATACGGCCCTTTTGCTGTCACTCTGTTGTTACAGAAGTGACTCTGCATGACTGTGACATTGCGGTGTCCTGTATTTAGTCTCCCTCTCAGTGACTCCAGGGCAAATGAGTACATTTATGAGTTCAATATTTCTGACTGCAAGTGCCCCATACATCACCCAGTATATGAAGTCCCATTAGGCTTCTTCTGTCCCTCACATCCTCACTAGCTAAAAAAAAAAAAAAGGAATCACAGCCAGGATAAAGATGACAGCACACACACAATCTGTGTTGTCATCAATCAGCAGCCTCTTTTAAGAGCCACTCTCTCAAGTTTCACATATAATGAAGTTTTTAGATGAGATTAGGCACTAATTTCTGGCACTGGCTAATAAACGCTCACAAGAGCCATGGCTTGCCAGAGAATTCACTTCCCCTTTTTATAATGACAGAGATTTGCGTGATTGGGTTGCTGCGGACAAAAAACACCTTGTGAGGCTTAACAGAAAACACAAGTAGAAAAAGGGAGAAAAAGAGAAAACAGATCAAAAAACCCACAAGAATTTGTAGCTGGAAGATGAACTAAAACCTTTTTGACTGGGTGAGGTGCAAGCTCGTGGGGCCATTTTGCCCTTTCAGCCTGAAGGCGTCATGAAAGGAGAACGGAGATTCACTCCTTACATGGCATGAGGCATTGATGGAGCATGGGAGATTGGAAAACCTGAGTCAGCAAGTAAAGAAGGAAATAACCCGTGAAATATTACGAAGAAATCTGTACATATCCACTCTGCACATCTTCCTTTCCATAGGCTGGTAAGCAGTGCACCTATTTTTACTGTCATCAATGTATGTCAGCGCTCACCGGGGAAACACACGGGCCCAGTTTCGTTTGGAGGGAGCTGACAGAGCTAAATGCCAGGAACTCAGCAGAAACAGAAAATAAGCCTGCAGCTCCAGCAATGCACAGCTGCAGTCATCCTTCTGTCCATCCATCCCCTGTGGTGGAGCAGCACGGTTACACCACAGGCTGCCAGAGCGGGTACAACCAGGACTGGACAGCACTGGGAGGAGGGAGAGGTTTGCAACCTGTCCAATCCACACCTACAGCTATTCGTGCATGAGACATTTTCTTTGAAACAGGCTTTGAGTGGCTCTCAGGAGAGTTTAACTGTGCAGCCACAAAGCAGGAATCGGGGGCACACCTGAGAGGTGCCTCTGTGTGGGGCAGCAGGACCCCAGAAACTGATGAAGATTCATATTCATATGAATTCTTTCTTTGTTAAATTAAACTCTCCAGAGAGCTATGCTTCAACTCTGAACTCTTGTTTGATCAAAGAAATAGCGAGAGCAACCAAAATAACAGCAAATGCTAATGTCAGAGCCTCAAGTACAGGTGACAGGATGTCTCCCTGTGACAGGGACATTTAAAGTAGCCCACAAATTAAAAAAAGGACATTGCAGAAACATGCTGACATCAGGAACCGCTACAGAAAGGCTCTGGGCCTGATTACAGTCAAGGTACATGTGGGTTTCTCCAGACTGTGGTACCTCCGGGGAAGATACAGTCCAACACTTGCAAGAGTGAGGGCCAGGATTTCTGGAGCTCCTGGAATGTTCCCACGGGGACTGTCAGATCTCCAGAGACAAGGGCCAATGGAGACACACTCTCTTCTTCAGAGTATCCGTGGGTATTTTCAGCTTTCTCTTGCCAAGAGGTGGAAGGAATCTCCAAGGTCCTGCAAACACAGATGAGGACTTGGTTGTGTTGGGGGCTTAGCAACCGGGCTGAAAAAAGGAAAACCTGTACAGATACCCACTGTGATGCACAAAGACAAACCTGGGAGACCTCCCTGAAGCAGGTCTGCTGCGCCTCGGGCACCTCTGGTGAGTCCCACACCGCTGGTCCTGGTCTCACACTCCCTTTGCTTTTGCTGTTTGATGCTGAGGTTACCTGGGACCCAGAGAACCAGATGCTGCTGTTCTGACTAAAAGGTAGAGCACAAGTAACAATGCGTGGCAGGGAGGATCCTGAAGGGACAGAGAAGATGATAAGACTCTGCACAGGACCCAGAAGCAAACAGAGGATCTGATCTGCAGAAGATGTCTGGTCAAAGTAATCTAAGCAGAAAAGCTCGCAGAAGCACCTTGATGCCATGCCCTTGGTGCCCCCCTGCCTCATGCTCTGAGACAGCCCTGTAATGCACAGCAGAGCAGTCTCATGCCTTAAGAATACAGAAACAGCAAGCTGGACAGAGGTCTTCTCCATCTCCCATTTCTGACAAGTTAAAACCCCGGTGCTTGTCACAGATCCCATAGTTCATGCACAAGCTCCCCTCTCCCAGCTCTCTCTCAGATGCTAAACAAGACCAGCCAGTATTACAGCAGTTTATTCAGATTTCTGCTCATCAGCAAGTTGCTGTCACCCTCAGGATTTCTCTTCTTCCTCCTGCTGTATCTATGGGGGCTTCTCCCTCTGTCCCCAGCACCAGAGAGTTCAGGGGGAAAGTCATGAATTCACTCCCAACTCCGCCACTGCTCAGCAGCTGTGGGGGAGAGATCCAGACAGGTCCCCAAAAAGAGCAGAGACGTGGAGTAGATGCTGTGCTACACTGTCATCCTATCTTGGCACTCATCAACCACCCCATTGCAAGGTGAGAGGAACAAGAACACAAGGATCCCAGCTGTCCAGGCCAAGCACACCAGCCACATGCAGTTTCTCTGACACGGCTCTCCTAGTTTGGTCCATGATGACGAGTGAAAAAGAAGAGCCCATATATGGAATAACTGCTAGAAACTACCCAACTTATATTTAGCATCACTGTGTGCAGGGGGAAATGCTTTGCATTTGCTTGAAAAAAACCAAACCCAAAAGCCCTTGCAGAGCTATTCAGACACATGGATTCAATCATGCTGCTACATGAACAAAGCTTAACTGAGGCACAGCAAGCACAGCACCACAGCCTATAAGCTTTGGTCAGTTTGGCTGGAGTTGGAGGAAAATCTGTTTCTGTGAATGGACAACAAAGGCTGGCTAGGATACAACTTGCCACAGATTGGTGCAGGACAACTGTGCTTTTTTGCTGTCATCTCTAATGAATGACTCTTACTCATCTTCTCCTGTTTCTCCTTGCTTCATTTTGGTGAGGGGAAAACAGACTTTGCTAAATCCCAACTCAGAAGACAAACTTTGGAAATTGCATGAACATTGCTATCTTCAAACTAATCATATAAGGATTGTTTACAAAGGCAAAGAGATCTCATAAATTAAAATTCCCTGCAGGATTCACTTAACGGTGTTTGAGCAATACATCTGCTGTGGTTATGAGGTTAATGCCAGACTCATTTAAGAAAATCTTTCAATATGGCACAAAATGGGGACAAAAGCCACCAGAACAGCTTTACAACCACAAGATTGCAGGTGGTTATGACAGGGATTCCCTATCTTGTCACACTCCAGCACATGAATAACCTAAAGTGACAGTCAAAAGACTTGAAAAAGCAGCAAGAAACACAGTCTGTGCCTTTTCCTGAAGCTTTGCTACCAGACACAAGAAACTGCAACCCCTGGTACCTGCAGCAAATGAAAGCATTCATGAGCTTCAAAAAGCTGCTTTCAAGCAGTACAGACATTTGCTTTGATTAAACAAACAAACCAACCAACCAATCCCAGGTCATTTAACTCTGTATTGATTACTAGAAGTGCTTAGCCAAGGAGACATTTAGGATAAGAGCTGTCTTATCAGCAGACTGAAATTCATTGTATAGGGACCAGCATGCCACTGAAAAAAAGAATTAAGGAGTTCACAAACTGAAAGAGGATGAAAAATAGTGTTTTATAGGATCAAAGCTGGAAGCACAGTTGCAGCAAGACTATTAGAACTTAAAAGGCAGATTGCAAAGTCCTTGGTCATGACTGTCTTTAACAAGGTAGCCCTGGCTGGGGCCAAGGCAGCACAGAAATGAGGCCCTTCTAGACTAAATTAAATTCCTACACACCCTAAAACAGTGAAATGAGTAAGATTTTCAGGAAGTGCAAGCACATACCCCATGAAGGAAATTTCTGACCATGTTCTTAAAGTAGCTCCTGGACCCTGAGCAGTGTACAGATCCAGCTGATACTCACCCTGGTTCTTTATTCTAGAGCCCTTCCTCATACATATTTCTCTTTATCTCCTTGGAGACTGAAACCTGGCAGTATTTACCAGAAGTTTGGAGCTGGGGGTCTCTCCAGGAACAGAAGTCATAAAAAAAAAGGCAACAGACTGGAAAGACTAGTTTTCACAGCCATGATTGTGTTCAAAATCTGAATATTTCTGCCAAATAACACTCCTGCTGGGTCAAATCTCACTTTATTTGGCCTTCACAGCTCAGGGGGAATGGAAAGAGTGGAGACAGGGGGAGGCAAAGGAAACAGAGACATATCTACAGCATCTGCCTGAACTTGCATGATTAGCAGTGACTAAGGAGATGCCTTGGGTTTGTTTTCATTCTTTACCTTACTCTTATAAGACTGGCTTGTCTAATTGCCAGTAGATCTATCACATCACCAATTATCCCAAACATACCAAAAATCAATTTGACCTGGGAAAAGCTCTTCCTTATTAGCTTTAAACAGTTTATGTGGTCAAAATTGTGATGGCCACTTTTGGTCTCTAGTCCCAAAAGCAGTCACAGCCAGACAGGGAATTTTACACAAATCTACAGCCCCTTTTCTCAAACACCCATGGGTTCCCAAGAATTTTGCTCCATTTATTCCAGATTTCCAATAATGAAGTGCCTTTCACTTAACCTTGTCCCATTTCCAAATGGAGTGAATTATGTAGAATTAGAGAAATTCAACTCGCCACCACCTCCCCTCACTTTTGCCCTCTCCCATCACACTCGGGACCTTTGCAAGGTTCTCAGACACGCAGTGCTGCACTGCCTCTGCCGCCCGGTGGCTGATGCAGGAACTTCTGAGCCCCTTTGCCTGGGGACTGGGACCCTCAGGAGGGCAGGGACTCACTACAGGATGCTCTGTAAGGAATTACGGGAAGCTGAGCTGAGAAACATCCTCCGCGAGGAAGGGTCTTGTTTAAAGCAGGAAGCAAAACAGAAATGTCTGCTCACAGCTGAAGCCAAGTTTCTACAGTTATTAGATTTGTATGTTTACTGAAAACTCAGAAAAAGTGTAAATTGAAATCGTGCCTCTCAAGGAGAACATCTGAGTTTCACTTCGCTTTACCCACTGCCCCCAACACTTCCTACAGCTACAAAACACAGCAGGAAAGGAGCCCAGGGGGACACATCTGTCGCCTGAACCACCCAGTTCACACATGATGCTCCAGTGTTGCAGTGCTCAGCACCCAAATGCAGGAATCACTCCTGTCCACAGGTCTTCATACACAGATCTCCCACCTCTGCCATTTGCTGCTATGGAGCACCTGTCAGGGTCGTGTTCCTGGATCCTGTCTAGTCTGAGACAGACTAGAACAGTCTCAGAACTGTTCACATATTCCTCGTGGTACCAAAACCATTTGTCCAAGCCATTTCTGTGTTTTCTTCCCCCCCCCCCCCCCCCGAGTGTTTCAGCTTTGTCTCTGTTAGATTCAAAACTGTGGGTTCACCAAGAAGTTCTGTGATTTCTTTAAATGCTTACACTCCTGAGGGGAGGAAAAAAAAAATCTGCTCATTATTGTGATAATTTACATTCTACAGAGAGTGACCACAATCAGGGATATTCCTTGTATCCCTTGTTAATTGGAAATGTTCTTCCTTTACTGTAGTTACTTGAAACACCAGCCTGAAACCAATACAGAGAAATTCACTGTAAGAGTGCTTGAATATATTTACTTGTAATACAAGAGCTTGTTTTCATTTTAATAGTGTTTCTTCCATTCCATGTGCTTACACAGATTTTCTTCAC
Organism: Corapipo altera; assembly: GCF_003945725.1. Classification (NCBI taxonomy): domain Eukaryota; kingdom Metazoa; phylum Chordata; class Aves; order Passeriformes; family Pipridae; genus Corapipo; species Corapipo altera. Next base: position 569,886 of record NW_020884954.1, on the reverse strand, counting down.
TACAAGACCGTGCCCAGGGTGGGTAAGCAAAAGTTTATTGGAACTCCATGCAGCCTTACACACTCATTGATGCTGACTGCCCAGGATACATGTAAATTCCTATACTTCTACTTTTCCCCTTGCTGGCAGGTAAACCACAAGCATGGTCTGGCACAGGGGGAAGTGAACCTCTACTGGCTCACCATCTTGTTGGAATTGAGAAGCCAGAACACAGACCCTGGACAAGGAAACCTGCCAGAGTATCTTACACCACCCAAGTGTTGTGTTTGGGACTTGCCAAACAAACAAGTGCATCTCCTTATCCCGCCACCCCCAGCCAAACTAAACTCCTAGACTTAAATCCTTCAAAACAGCTACCCTCAGAAAATGGGAGGGAAGAAATGTGGGAATTTTTCTCTGGATTTTCCATACCTGGACAGTGCTCTCAGGAACATGGTGGGATTCTTGGGGATGTCCTGTGCAGGGCCAGGAGTTGGACCCCATGATCCTTGCGGGTCCCTTCCAACTCAGAATATTCTGTATGATTCCATGTGTGATTTACTTAAAGGATGTACAGGAGATCACATGTATTTGCTTCCTGAAATCTCTTACTGCCTTGGAAGCATTGTCACACAGGTTTACAAATTATCTACTGAGAACCTACATAAAGCCAGAGCTTGCTTTTGAGAAGGCAGCAGGTAACAAATGAAGCCCCTGAACAGTTTCCCCACCATGAGAAGGTCCATTTCCTTGTCATGCTGAGGAAGCATTGTACTTGGATTTGATTTAGGAAGAGAGAATCCTACTGGGAAGTCACAAGTCACAGCAAGAGTGTATTTTGAATCAGCATCCGTCATAACTACTAACGCCTAGGGACACATCTAGGAGATTGTCTTTGACACTGTGAAAAGCTCAAACAGTAATTTTTAACAGTTTCCCTACAAAATTGGATCCTGACATTTGCAACAGCTGCTATGTCAGAATTGGAAACTAACTCTAGGCCTTTTGTCATAAGTGGAATTTGGCATGTCTGAGTTACAAAATTACTGTAGTCTGAATGAAAATAACTTCCCTACAAATGATAATTGCTTGCTACTAAGAAGCTAACTGTTTCTGGGCAAAGACTGTTTTATCCTGGCTAGTAAAGATCCTGCCCACATTGAAACCACCTGCCATAACAAAGCTGAGTCCCCTAGCTCTTTCAAAATAAAGACAGGACACATCTCAAACAGCCTAAACCCCTCCTGGTCTCTCTGTTCTGTCTTCCCAGACAAGGTAGAAGGAAAAAGATTTCTCCAGTTCCTACCTCCAGGAAACAGAGGGAGGGCACTAAGGGGCACAAAAACCAAGTCACCCCACACAGTGGGGTCATCAGAACTCCTGAGAGGCAAGTACTTATTTTTGTGGGTCCTCCAGCAGCCCTGAAAGCACAAGCAGAGGGGGTTGCTAAGACTGAGGGAAGCAGGAGGGCAGAACAGTGCATAATTCTCAATCTTCTGTGCCATGGTATCCCTGAAAAACTCTAACATCTCGATGGCCAGGATGCTCAGAATTGGGAGGAGAGTCCTAATCAGTATTTTATAGGTCCCAAAATCTCCACATTATTCCACTGTGGGTCAGACTTCATGAAGGTTAAAGCAGCTTTCAGTAAACCTTGCTGGACTGGGTTGACCTCGATATGTATGTTAATGCCTATTTCAAAATAAAGATCTAATTTTTCTAGCTGGCAAATTCAAGCACTGGATAGAGACAAAAAAAAAACCCCAAGATGTGAAACAGTCTAAAATTAGCACCCAATAACTAAACAAGGAAGCTTAATAAGAGCTTGGCACATTTAGGAGCTTAAATGGTTGGGTTTAAAAGTCTTAACTGTAACATCTTGTTTTTAGACTTGTAGCAGAAGCATAGATGATAATTGCAAGTGTAACAAACCTTAAATATAACATGCAAGTGTTCTGATTCAGATTATCACATGAGCTCAAAACAAACTCAGATGAAATTTTGCCATGAGAGGTTCACATTAGATATTAGAAAAAAACCAAATTCACTGAAAGAGTGGTTAGGCATTCAAATAAGTTGCCCAGGGAGGTGGTGGAGTCGCTGTGCCTGGAAGTGTTCAAGGGGCATCTGGATGTGGCACTTGGGGAAATGGTTTAGGGGTGGTTATGGTGGTGCTGGATTGGTGGTTGCACCACACGACCTTGGTAAGGTCTCTTCCAACCTCGATGATTTTGTGAAAAACAGAGGCAGAAGCTGCCACCATTGGATATGTAATGTATACATCCCAACACAAACTAGTGTCTGATCCCTGCAGAGATCAAGACACAGACTTTAAAGTGAGAATTTACACCTGTTAATTACCCAGCTGTTGCACACCAGGGCCACGTGCTGTCCTGCATCCTCCTTCCCCACCACACAGAGCCCCAGCCTCTGTGTCCAGAAAAACTCGAATATTCTGGCCATGCCCAGTGTTGCTGTGTGCCCAGTGCTGTGAGGACCTACGTCCCTGGTGCCAGCTGATCCAAAAAGGCTGCTCCAACAGGGGATAGTCAAGGTCAAAAATAACAGTCGTACACACTCCCATCTGTCACGGACATACCACTGTGAGCTGAGAACACAGCACACAGGAAAAAAAAGTCACCAACAAACAGTTCAACGTGATTGCAGCCATCGGGCTGAAACTCTGGCAATGAAAACATCTGGGCTTGAAAACATCACCTGGGGGTTGGGATTGAAGACTGGAAATTGGGATTCGCTTCCAAATCCAGCTACTGAAGTGTATGATCTTTAACTAATCACTAAACCCCAGCCTGTCCAAGTGCCACAGATGGTTTTGTACCGGCCTTCCTCCTTAGCAGCTTCATAAAGCTTAAGTGAGAAATTTCTTTGAACACCTGTAAAAGATTTTTTTCTTTTTATGAAATAAAGCCACAAATGGCATAAGCTGATACTTGTTAAAAAGCATTGCTGACAGCTAATGAACCAGCCATTTTTATTCTCTGTAAATACTAAGACACAAGTCTCGACTCATGCTCAATTAATAATATATAATAAGCCAACTCTGTCAAATTATATTTGTTTTATTAGTATTATCTTGCTAGAGTTTATTACAGCGCTCCTTCAAACATTAAATCTTTAAGAGGAAGCTGCAAGCTTAATTAATTAATATTCTATTTTTAATTGCTTGCCTTTTTCATATTCCAAATGCACTGACGTAATTCCATTAGCTGAGGTCTTTTATTTCCCAGTGGAATTAATTTCAAGCAGAAGCTACTTAACAACAGCCAGTGCAGCATACTAAAACACTTTGGGAACATAATTTTGTTTCAACCCAACACTCAAATGTTATCCTGGTCCTAAGGCTAATAAACCCAGAGCCTAAACCTCTAAGAATGCATCCATACCAAAGCAGATATTCCATCCCAGATTAGCATAAGATCATGCTGCAACTAGGAAATTACTAGGAATTAAATCAATTTTCTTACATTCGAGAACAACAAGTGCACACAATGGAGGCTGTAATAAATAATATTTAATATTTATAATAATTGCTATAAAACAGGAGTAATTCTAAAATAATTCTGCAATAGGAAAAACAGGTAACACTTCAGAAGTGACCTTTTCTTTGCTATTATCTATACACTTCTTCATGGGCTTGTTCACCAGGAAACCTTTAAATCCCATTATCATTAGTGAATGATATTGGCTTGAAGCTAAGTGAGGAGAAACGTTTAAACTACTCTTGCATGCTAATCATTTCCTTGCTGAACCTGAGCAGAGAAATTTTAGATATAATGGCTATTTTGTTTTTTAAAAAAAATCCTGTATTTCAATGACCGTCAGAGCAGTATCTGCTAAGAACGTGTGGGTAAGTTTCCTTTTTGCCATGCCACAGGTGTGACAGTGGGGGCTGCCACCACCAGAAAATTTCTCACAGCAAAAAGAAATCCAAAGGTGTAGCTGCAGATCAGCCAAGGAAGATGAATTGATGGAGAGGGACTTGCATGTCTGGGCTCGCAACTTCTCCTCTGGCCCTCGGCAAAAAATACTCCACCACTGTGAAAGCTCCTGTTTGTGTCTGGTAAGGTGCATAACCTCATCATCAGAAGTGCGAGGATGTCTCCAAAAAAGAGCTGCAGCACAGTTACCTGCAGCATCAGATCCTTCCCTGAGGAAAAAAAAAGTATAAATGTATATAGAACAGTGCAACACTGCGCAGCAACCCAAAGACTTCGAGTCCCTAGAGAAGCCTCTCTGCCAGCTGAATAGTCACCTCAGAGGGTAAGCTTATTTCTGGAGTTCACAGAATCTGATTTCCCAGCCTGACAGGCAGCCCATAAATTAGGGTGAAGTTTCCCTTTGCAGCACATGCGCTGCACCGAGGCTGCAACTTGAGCAGCAAAATATGGATTGAACCTGTCTTTGCTGCCTCCCATTTTCCCCACAAATCACTACCTCTGCTTCAACAAAGAACAAGGAAAACTGCACACAGTGCAGAGCTGACAGCCAGGATAAGAAACAAAATGGACATAACTTCTGGGGAGGAGAACAGGCTGTCTCCTGGCTTGTCAAGCAATGCCTTGGACCTCAATTCTGCAAGTACAGGGTCAGAGAAGAACATGCATCCAAGAGCCTTAAAATGAAACAAATGTCAGCTGACTCACAGTGACTCTCCCAAATAACTACTTGCTGTTGTTTACAGTCCTGTAGAAATGAGAGAGAAATCTCAAAGGCAACCATCTGAAAGATCTTAGCCTAACTAAAAATATGTTGCCATACAATCAACAGGTCGAGCACTTGCAAAAAGTGTGCAAACTTTACCAGAGCCTCCTTAATTTTCACACTGCTACCTTATTTGACAACAAAATACAGCTTTCTGGGTCATCTTTAATGCCTGATTTCAGCAAATATTAAAATAGCAAGAAACAAGTCCAAATCCCAAAACTGAATACAGATGAAGATTTCTCTCAGAAAAAAAGATGTCACCACAGAAAGCTCTTGCTGCCCATGGTATGCCCAGGCTGCCCCACCAACTGCACCTGAAGCCAAAGGTTCCAGGCTTTCTTTCCTGGGGGAAAGGGCTGTCATTCACTTTTCAGGGCCCTGCACTGAAATTGCCACTGAAAAAAGCCAGCAAATGCATGAAATCTAAACCATGTGCAGTCCTGCAGCAAGTCAGAGATCTCAAACAACAGGGTGATTTAATGAAACCAGAAAAATAGTTGCATGACTGTCAGTGCTATTGGCAGCAAATGTCATTCAGGTTCAAAACATCTCCGAAGGAGAGCAGCTACACCAATAATTAACATATTTTGCTGTAACAAAGACGGACAGAGGCTGCCTCGGCTGTGCCTTCCCTAGTCTACACAAAGACTCATTAAGTGACCTCCACAGGCACTGCAGATGCCCAGAAGCATCCATCCTTCCAACTCCTTGCAGACATGCCAGGAATGGCACAGGTCCTCTGCGTCCCTGCCACACTAAACTGGTGATGTTCCTCATCACGTGGCAAAGTGGCAGCACGTTTATCAGGTAGCCAGTAAGTGGCTGAGTCTTTACACAGCCCAAAGCAGAAGCAAGATTTGATAAACAGAGGTAGTCAGCATTTTAGCTATAGCTTTATCCTGGCTTCAAAGTAGAAAGATGTCAACCTCCACCAGCAGACTCACTGGTCTTGTTAACATCAGCGTGCCCTTCACTGTTCTCATGCTGTGAAGGCGTGTGGGCAGCTGTGCACGTAACTGTGCACATATTTATGTGCTGCTCCATTTCAGCTTTTTGTTTTGAGCTTTGTCTTGCTTGGATCCTCAGGCAGTCGCTGTAACTAGGGAAGGCTCAGGAGAAAACCAGCTGAATGACTCCAGCCTCCCTCTGACGGGCTTGCCGTGCAGAACCTTCACGGAGTACTAGCCCTCCAGTAGCCTCATAATTATTGTTAATCATTTCTTCCCAGCATCCACAGGCCGCTGGAGCCCAAATAATTTGCATATGGCATTACCTTTGGGCAGATAAGGCTCGTGCCTGCAATTCCAGGTACACTGATTCACTCAGAGCTTGTCAGCAGGTCGGTTCCAACCAGAATGAAGCTGCGATGGGACCCGAGGCTGCGACCTTTTACTTTGCATAACACGATTACCCTGATGGGGTTGGCAAAATACATATTTAAATAAATAGCCATGTTAATGTGGTTTAACTCCTGGATCAGCCATCACCTAAAATGAGGTAATTCAACAACAGACTGCCTGAGGGAAAAAGCGGGGAAAGACTGACCCCTTCAGTACACAAATGTCTCATTCCCCAGATATCTGAGAGCAAAATGCAGCTTTCTTAGCACACCCTGAGACATTAATGTAATTTTAAAAATTAACAAAGCGGAGTTAAGGCTATAAAAAACAAGTCACAGGTTCTCTCTGGTGAAAAGCAAGCTTTCAAAAACAGGCAATAAGCGTCTCATTCATACTTTCCTTCCAATTCTCCCACAATTGTACAAAATGCTTCACTTCACCCATTCTGGTCATCTTCCCAATGCTGTTCCCCATACACAGGGCTGCATCAGCAGTACCTTGCCACTTTCCCAGAAAACTGCTGGAAAAATGAATGCATGTGCCTAACTTCTGCTGCTCTGTATGATCTTTTTGTGTGGGGTTTTTTTTCCAGAGACTTAATCAATGCTCCGACACAGACTCTCCACCCCAAGTGAAACTGATCTCCTAATTCACTCTGTTGAATGCAAACAGAAGAGAATGAGAGGACTGACTCACAAATCACCAAGTGTGATGTTGAAATCTATCTGGGTATTACAAACACACTGGCAGACAACAGCAGGCTCCATCAATGCCAGACTCCAAGCACTATTGCAGGCTGTGATCTACGACGTTTGCGTTTTTCTTGAGAGTGTTTCATCCATGATGCATAAACAAGCCTTTTTTCCTCCCACAGGCAACTGTCAATTAAGTAAGGGAGACTGCACTATACTTCAAGCAGCCTGAAACATCCCAGTGAAAAACGTGAGGAATGAATTACAGTGTTTTACTGCAAAACTTGTGCATTTTAAGGGCACTTGCCCTTATGTATGTTGAGTTCTTCCTCTAGACCTCTAAGGTTGTGTCCTGAACTTAATACTGAAAAATCAGTAGGTAATACTTCTTGCAGATACAGAAAACTCAGGAGAGTAAGATGTTTACTAGAATATCATGTTCAGATATCTGCAAGTAAAACACTATTGAATAAAACCCTGCAAAACTGTGAAGTAAATCACAGTGTAGGCTAGAACACAGACAGTACTGCTGCTGCAACTATATGATTGTAAAGCTGTGGGTACAACCTTTGGGCAGTCAGGGCACAGGTAAGCTTGACTTGGAAGTGTCTCACAGAGGAAGCATCACTCGGTGCTTGCCTTTCTTACAGGTAGGGCCTTTACCTTCAGGTGGATCTTCAGTGTGATTCAGTATGGCAGTCCTTCCAGTGCCTGGCCACCCTCTCAGTGAAGAAGCTTTTCCTAACATACAATCTAAACCTGTCCTGGCGCAACCTGAGACCATTTTCTCTTGTACTATCACTTGTTATTTGGGAGAAGAGGCCAACCCCCACCTGGCTACAACCTCCTTTCAGGTAGAGAGCAAGAGGGACCCCCCCGAGCCTCCTCTTCCCCAGGTTAAACACCTCCAGCTGCTCCTCATCAGACTTGTGCTCCAGACCCTTCCCCAGCTCCATTGCCCTTCTCTGGACACACTACAGCGCCTCAGTGTCTCTCTTGGGGAGAGAGGCCCAGACTTGGATACAGGATTTGAGGTGTGGCCTCACCAGTGCCAAGCACAGGGGGACAGTCACTGCCCTGGTCCTGCTGGCCACACTATTGCTGCCACAAAATGCAAGAGATGCTCTGCCCTCTCCCCTGCTGCTCCTTGAAGCCTCACACATGCCCACACACTCCCTGCAGCCACACTCTCTCACCCAGCAGCCTCTTCCCACAACAAGCTCTCAGCCTCTCTGCACTGCTTCTTCCCTGCATCACCCCCTTTCCTTCCAGATCTTTCCCACCCTTCCCCACATCTCGGCCCCAACAACCACCGTGGCCCCAAGGCACAGGGATTCCCACTAGGCCAGCTCCCTCTCTCAGGTGCACATTCATATCCTCCTCCAGTCTCCCTTTCCCTCAGTATGAGGAAACAGGCTTCACAGGAAAGCAAAAAAGATTTAGCCTATTTAAAACAGCAAACTGTTTAAATCCTACCTGGCTCCTAAAGATGTGACAAAACTGAGCATCTGTTGAAGGACCTTCACAGCTTCCCAGTTGCTTTTCAGGGCTTCTCCAGCTTTCAGCCCTTACCTGGTTTTTATAAGAGCGCAGCCAAAGCCATAAATCCAGGTAACGGGTAATTGGGCAATCAGCAACTGAGATAGGTCACTCCTGTAACTGGCAAGCTATTTTGGGGATATAAACACAGCCTCCATTGACAAACTTACACCAGCCTGTGGGCCAGGTGCCCCGGGAGCCTTGGGAGCTTGGGGGCCGGCTCTGATAAACTCACACAGGTGTGTTCACTTGTTCTTTGTTCTAGTCTTCTCTTGAATTCATTTTTTTTCCAGTTACTCAATGCTGGGAATGCCTCTGCTTACCCACTGGTTGATTCTCCTCCCCCAGCTGTTACACTCCTTTATCTCTACAAGTGCTCTTTTCCTTCTATTTTACTTAGAGAGTCTTAAAAATCACACAACGACAGCAAATCCCCATTCTGGGTGAGGGAAGGGTCCGTCACAGGTTCCTCACAATAACCTTCACTCATGTCAGCTGCAGACTGATGGTCTACAAGTGTGTTCATATGCAAACCTCAAGGATTACTGTACTGCTTTACAGGGGAGGTTAAACATCAAATACAGCAAATCTCCTCAACCACACGTGACTTGCCAAAGTGGTGAACCAGGTGCACAAAACGTAACTTCGATTTTTGCATTTCATGTCTAATTGGCCAAACACACTGAGGCTGATTCCTACAAAAAGGGAGAGTGTATAATCATGTGTAAACAAAACAGCACATTAAAAATAGCAGATCTGTGGATGTGCACACTTTTTTTTTTTTTTTTTTTTTTTAATATTTGGAAAATCTGCAGTTTATCCAGTAAGACTGAACCAAACCTAGCAAGAAGTTTGTGGCAACGAAGGGTTGCCCTGATCGTGCGTTTGTCATAGCTCTGATGGCCATTTTAGTTCCAGGAAGTCACAGGTGTCCTTGAGCCTCCTGACAGAAAGCATTTCTTTCTGCATCCATTTTTAAGGCTGCTAGCAGATACAATTCAGTGCAAGAAGCTCAAAGCAGCAGTTATTACCCAGACACAATATGAATACCTTAAGCTGGAATCCTCTCAGATTAGTGGCACATATTGTAGTCTGAAGATTGTGTATCTCCTTGGAACACAACAGAGTTGCCCTGAACGATTAAGAAATGGAACATGACACGGTGATGCAGCCCAGCTTTTGGCAGTTTTATTGTTTGCCTGTTTTTTTCCACAAGCACATGCCTAGATTGGGGCAGTCACATTTTAGCACTGACACAGGAACTGCTTCCTTTCCAATTTTTCAATCAATCTGGTGTTAGCTGCTTCACGCCCTTTTTTTTCCCCCCCTGCAATGCAATGGAGATGTGCAAATACTCAGAACTCAACTGGACACGGCCTTCAGCAGCCTGCTCTGGCTGACCCTGCTTGAGCAGGGGGGTTGACTAAGTGATCTCCAGGGGTGCCTTCCAACCTCAACCACACTGTGATTCCGTAATTCCCATACCAGAAACTACTGGGAGAGAGGGAAGATTTAATACTTCACATCTAAACCAAGGGCTGTCATTATCTTCTTGGAAAGCACTTAACTTTTTGCAGTGTTAACAAGCAGTCTTACACAGGCTATGGAAAACTTCATGTGTTGATGGAGCTGAAATACTTGGAATAGAGTTTCCTGTCAAATGGGCTTGAAGAAGAGTGAGACAGCAAAATGTTCTTGTTTATTTCTCTTTTAGCAGCACTTCAGAGTGTTGGTGCTCTCTGTGTATAAGTGATTGATACGTCCCTCCACACCAAAAGTTCTTTCAGTGCAGATGAAAATGGTTGATCAATACCTAAGTTTAAGAAACAATCTTCAGTGGGCAGCCACAATCCTTCAAATGTCTTTATTAAGCTTACTTCCTTCTATTCAGATGGCAGTTTTGCTCAGTGTAAGTGAATTACTGTAAAGGCTGTTGGGTAGGTATGGCATTCCTTACAGAGACCTGTAAAGGTGAAGGCCAGCTAGAGCTTACTGCAAACTCGAAAAACAGTTTAGTACTTCTCCTTATCTACTGTTATTCTCACCAAGGTTTTTTCATTGCTTTTCTCCAACAAGCTCTTCATTCGACATGGGGGGGCTTGGTCATTTCAACTATTTAAGTATTGTGGACTTTTTAAAGACAAAATACTTCTAACACTAAAAGCACAGAGCCTTTTAAAACTGATATATCATCCATGTCAAAACAGGAAAAAAAAGGAAAGGTGACTCCTAAATCACTAGCCAGCTGAAGTTCAAGGTCATCAAACACTGAAATTGCTCTGATACAGTAAAAAATGGAGCCAAGGCTTGACATGATGTTGTTTATGAACTGTTACAGGTATCTTGAAATGCAAGAGCTTTTTCGATAGCATCTGTCTAGGTTCAGGCAGTTCTATTTTAATAGCCATCTAATAAATGCTGGCTTGCCATTTATATCGACCTAGAGACACTTTGGTTCTTTCCCTTTTCCTTGAAATATGGTCACATTACCCATTTTGTGCACTTTATTGCTTTATGCATTTTCAAGACAGCCAAATCTTTTTATGACAATTTCTCCCAAATAACCAACTTTTAATTATTGAACTGACTGTGGGATGCAGACTGTATGCCAACCCATAATTGCCCAAATGTGGCTCACAAAAAAAATCACAGAAATGTTGATTGGAACTGAGACTTCTGGAATCCAACCTCCTGCTCAAAGCAGAACTATCACCAGCACCGGATCAGGTCAGACAGGGCTTTGTCTGGCCACATTTCAAAAACCTCCAGTGATGGAGATCCAGCAAGCAGCCAGGTTTCTCTTTTATTCTTTTGCATACATTAATAGTCTGACTGTGAACATAGTGATCTTCAGCCCTCCACAATTCTAAGCAAATGTGCTGTATGGTATGAGCATGACAAAGATGTAGCAACTGTGCCTGTCAGTTGTACTATTTTGTAAATTGGTGGGGCTGTGTTTTCTCTTTCATTCTATTTCAGTATTCCCATCTTATTTTGTTGGCAACCATTTCTCCATCTGTACACAGCCTGTGAAATTACAGACTGCGAGCCTAATGAGCCTGTATCAGTCACCACTTCTCCAACAGAAAAACTCTTTAATGCAAATTGATGTTTTAACCTTAACAAACAAAGCCTCCACGTGACAACACTGTTCCCTGTTCGTTTGTCTCTTGCTGCCATTCCCATACAGTTCAGGGTACACAGTGACTTAGGGTTTCTGACTAATTCAGGTCACTTGTGCCCTGCTAACAATAGCTTGGAGTGAAAAGGGAATCTGGAGGCTGAGTATTTTTCACTTCCTTAGCAGGAAAGGTTTTCAGATTCCTGGATAAACCTCTCATTTCTTCGCCCTCATTTGGGTACTCATGTCTGGCCTGTCTTTTACCACTGCTAAGCACACACTATGTATTTGGATGTTTTAGCTCCTAGAAAGGCCAGGTAATTTTCTGTATTACCACCTAGGAACACACGGTGGTTTGAAAAAACCATCACCCATAAAGGCGGTGTATTTATCTGTTGGGGAACAGTGGCCGAGCTGAAAAGCAACATATTTTTTATGGCCTCGTGAAGTCTTTCTGCTGTCTCCTGCCTGTGGCCACAGGGTGGCTTCCTCCGTCTTCAAACCCGCTCCCGGTCCTCTGATAAGGTAGCAGGAAAACCCAGGTGATCACCGTGGAAAGAAAACGGCAAACATTCAGGTCACCACGGCAAGAAAAGCCCTCCAACATCAGTGAGGGAAGAATTCAAGCACGAAGCCAAGCTCTCACATTTCCCACCACATTTCATGAAAACACAGTTATCTACCTTTTTCCCCTTCAGGTATGAGATATCTGGAGCAATTAAGAAAAGCAGGCACCGTGTTGTAAAACCATGTGTACATTTCATTCCACTGGGGAAACTCCAAATAAAGGAAGTAATTCCAGAACAGTGACTTCCTATCTCTTCTCCAACTTCACGGTGCCCCTTTTGTGTGCCCTGCTTTCTACCACTGACAAGTACTACACAACCCACTTCAGCTGCTTTCCCTCTGCCCTGAAGTCAGGCTTGAGAGTGTGATCTTACAGTACCTGTGTCATGGTTTAAGCCCAGGTGGAAAATAAGCATCACACAGCCCCTCGCTTAACCTCCCTCTCTCGCCCCCCACCCTGCTGGAATGGGGAGGAAAAAAACCAGTAAAACTTGTAGGTTGAGATAAGAACAGTTTAATAGTTGAAAACAAAGTAAAATACAATAATAATGGTAAATAATAACGATAATAAAAAGAGAAAGGAAAAAAATCCAAACAAGTGATGCACAGTATAATCGGTCACCACCTGTTGACTGATGCCAGACCTCCCTCTCAAACCCGGATCAGCCCCCCTTCTGGGTAGCTCCCCCCAGTTTATATGCTGGGGAATATCCAGTGGAATATCCCTTTGGGCAGCTTAGGTCGCCTGCCCCATCTACGCTCCCTCAGTTTCCTTTTGTGCACCTTCTCTCTGGCAGTGCATGAGACACACACACACACACAGAAAACACTGAATTACAATAAACCACGACTTCGCAAAAGCCAAGAACATCAGCGCGTTATCAACGTTATTTCTCGTTCTGAACCCAAAAGACAGCACCGTGCCAGCTACTGAGAAAAATGAACTGCATCCCAGCCGAAAGCAGGACACAAGGGGAAGCGCTCCAGCACACGAAACAACCCAGTTACGGGGCCACAAACCCACAGCGCTGCATCGAACCCCTGGGATGGGCGAGGACCCGCCTTTGGGCAACACCCTGGGGGAGACTCCGGGCTTGAGGCTCCTGAAGAGGGGCAGCTCCAAAGGCGAACAGCCCATCCCTGCTCCCGGCCGTCCCGGTGCCCGGGAGGGGCTCCCGCAAGGGGGACACGGGGAGGGCTGCCGGGGGGGGAAACGAGTATCCCGGCAGCATCCCGGCAGCATCCCGGCAGCATCCCGGCAGCATCCCGGCAGCATCCCGGCAGCATCCCGGCAGCATCCC
>NW_020884954.1:493456-556612 GCF_003945725.1 Corapipo altera | reverse complement strand
CCCGGCAGCATCCCGGCAGCATCCCGGCAGCATCCCGGCAGCATCCCAGCTCGCTGCCCCGCCCAGGAAGCGCCCTTTGCCCGCGGATTGAGAAACCGGGAGGACGGGCGGGAGCGGCTCCCGCAGGTAGGAGCGGGGACTGACACCCCCTCTGACCGCAGGGCCCGAGGAAGGAGCTGGAGGAGGAGAGGACAGGACGCAGCTCGGAGCCGGGGAAGGGCCGGCGTGTCCCTTTTGCCGCCGTCCCTGTGCGCTCGCATCCCTCACCTATGATGATGCTTCCCCCCCCTTCCCGCCCCTTCCCACCTGCGGCAGGGCGGGTGCCTCCCTCGCCCCGGCTCCCACCCGCTGCCTCCGGTCGCGCCACCTTCGCACCCCTGCCCCGCGCGAATTCCCTGTTGCCAAAAGGGCTCTCGCCCCCTCCTGCGTTCCTCCTCCTCGGTGTCCTCCCCATCCCGTTCCCCCCCCGGCCCCAGCCGGGCTCGGAGCCGCGTAGGAAGGCGGGCGTTGTGTTCAGGAACAAACCTGACAGCGACGGGGGGGGCTCCCATCGCGCCCGAGAGAAATGCGTGCAGCCGCGTGGTGAACAGCTTTCTGTGATTTTTCAAAAATAAATAAATAAATAAATAAATAAGTCTTCACCTTTTGGCTTTGCCGCGAGCATTATCTATCCCCGCCCAAAAAAAAAATAGCTGGGGAGAGGAAGGTTTGAGCGCTGCCTTTTAAGTTTGGAGTTTATGCTGTTGTTGCACCCAGAGAGCACTCGGCTGCTGTGGCGCATCAGGAGCAGAAGTTGAAAGGATGGAGCTCCCATAACCCCCACACCTCGGTGCAGCCATGGGAGGAACGCAGAGTGAGTGTTCGGAAGGGAAAATGAGTAGCCAAGGCAAAGAACGTACGTTGTAGGATCCAGCTACAAAAATAAGCTATCACAATGCTAAAGCCGGGGCCCCAGGAACGGTGTGGTGTGTTTGCAAAGCCCCTGTTGGAGGTCCAAATTGGGTATCCTTCATATCTCGTTTTAGTAAAGCTGTGGATGTTGCCTGCCACACGCCCCTGTTTGGATTTCCACATTCAAGCAATAACCCCATACACCCAAGGCTGTGCTTGTGCTAGTAACAGATGAAATCCCTGCTGGAAGTTCCCCTCTGTTGATGAGGTTTGTCCCCTCCTTTCACAGAGACATGACTGTGATTATGGGAATCTTTCTCCACACTTGATTGTACAAAGGTTGTCTGCTTTCTGCTGAGCTGCCATAGCAAATCTGAGCATAGCAGCAGTGTCTCAGTGGCAACCCAAGCTAGGAAGGTTTTGCAGGGTCAGAAGGGAACTCTTCCTTCTACTTTGTCTGCCTGCTTAGATGTTTCCCGGGGTGGTGATCGTTTGGCATTTGTCAGGTGCTGGTACCACCTTTGAAATGCTGGTGGATTTGCTCCTCCAAAGTTCCTGTTTGTTGACAGCTTCCAGAGCAAAACCCTTCTGTCTGTGGGGAGTTGCCTGGGGGAAAGGTGTGTGTGTGGACATGGTTCTGACTCCTCCTGCTCTGGAGCGGGGGTGGCCCATCTGGTACACATTGCAGTGTGTAAACAGCTTGGTTGGGTGGTTCTGCCAGACTGTTGCAGCAGAAATTCTCAGTAGTGGCAAAATCCTGAGAGCTGCAGGGCTGCAGAAAGGAGCCTCCCTTTGTCTATTGCCTTGGAAACAACCCATCTGCAGGAGTGGTCCACTCCAGCATTCAGCAAATATTTTAAGTAGGGACTGATATTATTAACTTTGAAGGTTTGGGGTTTTTTGGGGTTTTTCTTTTTGGGTGGGTTGGGGGGGGTGTTTTGTTTGTGTTTTTTTTTTTTTATAAGGCTTCTTTTTTTTTCTTATCTAATTATTTTTTTCTTCGTGGTTCTTCAGGTCAAGACTGCAGTCTGTCTCTTTTGCTTGCTCGCTTTCTTTCTGTCCAGCTTTGCCACACAGGGTAAAAGACTTCAGGACTGGTGGTTTTGTGGTCACTGGCATTCAAGGTCTGAAACTGTTCCATTCATCTGAGCTGTCTCCTTGATTCTGACACAGTCCAATCCCTTATTACCCATCCTTAAATAACTGGTTTTGGTGGATGAAGCGGTTCAGGACCAGGCACCCATCAGTTTGCTGTGTTTTTTTGCACCAGCACTCATCTGTCCAGTTCAGTCAATGCCATCTGGAGCTTGAGTAGTTGTCCAGAGGTATTGGTTGTCCAGAGATTGGTAGCTTCAAGCAGAGTACAGCATCTTTGAAGCGATTCAAACTGGGAGTGAGTATCTATAAAGAGGGGGGAAAGAAAGTAATGGCTTAAATGCTTTAAAAATATTCCTGTATGTGATCTCAGCTTTACCCGTGGTGCATGTGGCTCTCTGGTTATAGATTCATCCCTGTGGTATCCCTTCCCTGCCATTTTTGATTAGTACTTTTTAAAATAAAGTGGGATTTTTCTTACCGTTGTATTTTCCCTGTTCTTCTTCCTTTTTTTCTGCAGCAACTGCTAACTGCTGTTCCTTGCTGTTTGTCTGGTTTTGGCCTCAAAGGAGTAAATACTGATGGAAAAATTCTTGTCTTGGGTGCTGATGGCATTTGTAAGAGCACCCTGCCCAAGAGTTGCATTCCTGGTGGTTGTTGGAGCTCAGCAGGGATGCCAGGCTGGCAACTGAGAGAATCCAGCCAGAGTAGACAAGACATCAAATTGCTTTTTTGTTGGGTCTTTCTGCCCAAGCCTGAGAATCTTAGAGGAGAAAGAAGAGGTGAGGTAGCAAGTAAGAAAATCAGGTTTTGGTGTCTAAAAAGTAATTTCGTATTTAAAATACTCTTAGGAGAATAGTAAGTCTTTTGGCTGTCATTATTAAAGAAGTGTAAGTATGGCTGGGTTTTTCTCTTTGCTTACACTTGTATCTGTGATTGCTGTCAACCAGTGAGTTCAACACGTCTGGTCCATGTCCTAATGTGTATCAGTTATTAGAAAAGGGGCAGCCCTGAGTCCTCTTAGAGGAAAATATCTGACACCAGATACCTCAGTAGTGCACAGGATGTCCATAAATGTTTGGTGCTTAGTTGACTCCATTCTTTTATGGAACCAGTCTGCTGGATCCCAATATTCAGCAGGGGCAGTAGACTTTAAGACATATGACAATCTCCTGCTGAATATTCAACTAGTATTGCTTTTGTTTGCTCCTGTAAGAAAGGTTCCTGATTGATGAACCTGACGTAACTGCACAGATGGACCAAGAAGAAGAACAAGACCATGAGGCCTTGGAGGAGACACACATGGGTGAGGAACAAGTTATGCAAGTTTATAAACACAGAGCAAGTGAAATGCTCTTTGAGGCGGATATGAGGAGGAAGAGGAGGTTGAGCTGACTTGTTCTGGTATCACCCTGGTGAAAAGGCAGGAGAGAAGGGTGGTGGCAGCAGCAGCATCACGGCGAGTCCCTCGTGTGGAGCGTCCCACCATCTGCCCTGAGTGTGGCAAGGGCTTCACTTGGAGCATCCACCTCGTCCAGCACCAGCTGGGAGCGCCCCTTCCTTTGCAGGGACTGCAGCAAGGGCTTCAGCCAGAGCTCCCACCTCAAGGGCTTCAGCCAGAGCTCCCACCTCATCCAGCTCCGGCGAGTCCACACCGGGCTCAAGCCGTACACCTCGAGTGCTGTGTCCAGTTTTGGTCTCCTCAGCTCAGGAAGGATATGGAGGTCCTGGAGCAGGTCCAGAGGAGACCAACGAGGCTGGGGAAGGGACTGGAGCACAAGTCCTATGAGGAGAGGCTGAGGGAGCTGGGGCTGTTCAGCCTGGAGAAGAGGAGGCTCAGGGGAGACCTCCTCACTCTCTACAACTCCCTGACAGGAGGGTGTAGCCAGGTGGGCGTTGGTCTCTTTTCCCAGGCAACCATCAGCAAGACAAGAGGGCTCGGTCTGAAGCTGTGCCAGGGGAGGTTTAGGTTGGATATTAGAAAGAATTTCTTTCCAGAGAGGGTGATCAGCCATTGGAATGGGCTGCCCAGAGAAGTGGTGGATTCTCCATCCCTGGAGGTTTTTAAGATGAGACTGGATGTGGCATCAGTGCCATGGGCTGGGAACCACAGCGGGGTTGGATCAAGGGTTGGACTTGATGATCTCAGAGGTCCCTTCCAACCCAGCTGATTCTCCGATTCTATGAAGGTGTAAAGCTGCTCCCTGGACATCTTGTGCGGGGTGTGAATTTGGGGGGAGAGAACCCTCGGGGCCTGTCCCCTGTGCTTCTGGGTAAATCTGTTTGTGAGCAGTGAGCACTGCCCAGATGCTTGAGCGAAGAACTCGTGTGTTCATTGTGGTGTTGGTGGTTGTCCTGAAGCCCCTCTTTCTAGGGATGAGGAACAGAAAGGTACTTAAATGCTATGGTGTGTTCAGGGCCATTCAAGGAGAACACAGAGACGCTCCAAGGATCAGTCCCTCTTTCTGCTGTTTCTAGTGGGGAGTGTTTTTTATCCCAGTTAACCCCACCTATAGTTTGTGCCATTTTTTCTGTACAGACTGGCTGGGTTTTCCCCTCACAGTAAGGCCACAGCCTGGGATGACTGCTTCCCACAGAACCTACATCTCCCACTTGCTGGTAGACTTGGTTTTAGATGTTGTTAGGATTTATTTATTTAAACCCCCCAAAACACTGTGCTGGGTGCCTCTGTGTACGTGTTGTGGGCCCAGCTGATGCTGTTTTGGGGCCACATCTATGGAATGGGGTTGCTGGGTTGTATCATTGTTAAATTACACTGCTGTCTGATGGCTTAGTCTTCAGCAGCAATTAAGTAAATTAACATCCTAATTACATATTTCTCTCAAATTCTTGTTTAGGTGCTTTTGTGGGTGGCACTTTATGAATGTTTTAAAAGTATGTAGAATGACTTTTTTAATTGTGGTCTTTCAATTGTCAGGTGATGAACAGAAAAAGGATGACATTTGGAAAAATAAGCTATGTCAAACTTTGATTTTATATCAAATGTTAAACATTTTTTTCTTGCATAAAACTTTTTAATTTGAATGCCATGGTTAGGAGTTGTTCATGATTACAAAGAGGTAATCATGAAACTGATTTCTAGAATTTCTGTGATATTTTTATTAGGGGTTTTGACAATTTTAATAATGACTTTCTAAGGAATATGGGGGAGGCAGGATTCTGAGAAAGCAGAAGGAACTGACCTCTGAAGAGATCTTCCCCACTTTGAGGAGGAGAACACTACTACTGGGAGTCTGTCCTTAAAAGGAATTTCTAGCTCAGGCGACCGCTTGGTACGGGGGAGGAGAGAACTGGCAGTAATAACAAAGATGTTAATATCTCTAGCAGGAAGAACTCCCTGTAATGAACGTGGCAGTGTATACTGAAATGCCTGTTCCACCCACAGAGACAAACGGGAAGAAACCACAGTGTGCCTCAGGCAAGAAAACGGAGAGATCAAATCTGTTGTGCTGCGGGGTTTTTATTTTCAGCACCTCACATAAGGCCTGGTGGTAACAATGAGCTCTCATGCAGAGGTGAGCTCCCAAATGGGGGAGATCACTTAGGGCAAAGAGAATGCCCAGCATGAAGAACACAGGATCCCAGGGAAGCGAGCAGGCTATGACCAGAATGTGACTGGAATTGCTGGCTGAGCAATGTGGATACATCCACACCTCCCCTGACCACCAACTGCTACCACAAAGGGCACAGCTTCGTGCTCCATTGGCAGTAGATCTGGTTTCAGTCATTTGGTCTCACTCGACTGCCACCTTCTCCCCAAGAGTCTGAATTAATACAGCTGTGCTGAGTGTTCTCATGCTCCAGGATCCTTAAGGGGATCCATGCTTCTTAAATGACAGACTTCATTTTAAACTCCGTTAGTCCAGTCTAGACCACAGCCTTACAAGAGGCAGGGTATGTACCACTGAGAGCTTGGAGTCAGAGAACAGACTGGCTAAAAAAAAAAGAATGAAATAGCATGGCCAGTGTTGCTGTTAGTTCCCAAGAAACACATCACTTAAGATGTTTGTTGCTTTTCCTTCTTTTTTTTTTTAATGTTTCTAGACCTGGAAAAGCCTGACATAACCTAGAGGTACTAATCAGCTGAGTGAGATGATCGATATTCATGCAGCACTTTTGTGTTGCCACTTGATGTGTTAAAAGCACACCAGCATGTTCCCCTTCACTTTGCTCCTGTGCTTGAATTTAGTGCTTATCTGCAGGCAGCTGTTTTCCTTTTCCCCTCCCAGGCTCTCCCTACCAGCTGCTTCACAAACACCGGTGTCCTCGCTCATTAACCTAAACTGTTTTTCCAATATTTTGACCGTGGGTTCTTTTTGGTTTCCCCATTAATCTGAACAAGCTTAATCATGAAATCGGTGTAATTGAGATGCTCAAACGGGAAATCAGTTAAGCTTGGCTGCAAGGACTGCTTCTTAATTGATTTGCTTGCAAGTGAAGTTGAGCTTTTCACAGAAGTGTGTGGGTCTCAGATCTCCACAGCAATACTTGGGATGCTATCCATACTCTGCCTTTCAAAGACCTTTGAAGTAGTACAAAACTGTGCTTCTGCTCTTCAAACACTTTTTGAAATGTGTTCTCTGCATGCTGAACATGCTCAAGCGTTGAATTGTTAGACTGATAATTCTCTTGAAATCCTCCAAAACCCCTTGTTGTTGGGAGCTTTTTAACTCCAGGCTCATTGATGTGATGAGGGAAGTTGGGACACTTAGGAATTGTTTCAGCTACAATGCAGCATCTTTGCTTAATTAAGAAGTGTTTCTCATCAGGATGACTGACTGTCCATGGAGACATCTTGATTACAGAGCTCTGCTGCAGAAACTTTCCTTTTACAACTATTCACAAAAAACAGCCTATGTTGTGTTTTATTGAAACTGGGGGGTGAAATTTTGCACTCAGGTACCATACTGACTTGAGCAGAAGGCAGCCCCAGATCTCTCTTCTGAGAAGCAAGGACAAAAATTTATATAAATATGAAAATATATTTCTATTTAAATGGAGAAAAAAAAGAAAAAAATTAACAAAAAAAACCCCAAACACATTTCACCGTTTCACTCCCCCAGTACTACTTAAAACATACCTTAGGCTCAGAGCTTGCTACCCACACAAGTTCTGTCACTCTGTCCATCAGGTGAAGGCCTATTTATGCATGAGACCAAGTGCTCTCCAAGCCTTGGCAGCTCGGTTCTGCAAAGATGCAGGTTCCAAGTAGCATGAGGTGGTTCTGGCTGCCAGGGATGCACACTGCAGTCTCTGTAAAGCAGCTGCACTAGACTGCATGTGCACTCTGGGTTTACTAATTTAAGTAGTTGTACTCTCTCAGGAATCCTGAGCACTTGGCTGGGCTAGTGGTTCCACCTCAAGGAGCTGGGGCTCCGAGGTCTAAAGAAAACTGTTCGAGGTACCAGCCCCACACGTCCTTTCTGTATGCACTGATCTCCACCTTACTGGATGTCAAAGCCCTTGCCAAAACCTGTGATTCTGAGGACTGAGGCCTGTAGCAACACACGCTCTGGTTTTGCCAGGAAGCAGGGAACTTTTGAGAGACTAAATTAATTAATCATTTAGCAGGCTCTTGAGTGCAAAATGCGACCAGTTGGAGCTCTGCCTCTCCCTACCCTGGAGTACCTATTCAGAGACAAGTGCACTGAGTGATCTGTTGCTCAAAGAGAAGATGTGATAACTGGGACATGAAAATCACCCACACCTGCTCTGGAGAGGCTGATGGAAACCAACTTGAGATGTAAGCAGAAAGGATTTCTGTCACACGGTGAGGACTAAACGAAAACACCACACCTGCTGTAATTAAGTGGTCCTGTGCCACTTTGGGCAATTTTTTCAGGCTCCTTTCTCTAATTGAGAAATGGCCTTGAAATCACAAACCTGTATCTACAGACAAGAGCTCTGGACCAGCTGTGCCTGGGCACAGCAGAGCCTTACCTGTGTGAGGGGTAACCAGGAGCTTACAGTGGGAGCTGCAGGGGCACCTCTGGCTTCTGCCTTGCTGGCACAAACACCTCCCCAGGCAGAAGTGCTCTCCCACAGAGCTCTGAGCTGGGTGACCTCTCAGTACTTGTGTTGTCAGGTCTTCCTCACGCCCATTAGTCTTCAAGGTACAGGTGGGCACCTTTCCTGCTCCACCTTGGAGATTCCTGTGGGAGCAGGGGGGGAGCGTTGAGGGACGGAGGAGGAATAAAGCTGGCCAAAGGAACACTGAGTATATTCACATGGGGTCAAATAAAGGATGATGGACAGTTTTCAGAGACAAATGTTAAGCTTAGAAGCCTTTACCACCACCCTCCCCACTGCATCAGCCTCTTGCCAGCCCTCTGCCACCCATCACACCTGCAGGAGCTCCTTTCACCCACCTCCAGGAGCAGCCAAAACATGGCTGGGTGGCCAGCTCTGGGCCCCCAAAATAAGAAGGACCTGAGTCTGTTGGAATGAGTCCAGAGGAGGAGACAAAGATGATCAGAGGGCTGCTCATGTCTCCTATGAAGATGGGCTGAGAGAGTTGGGGCTGTTAGACCAAAGAAGAGAAGGCTCTGGGGAGACCTCATTGCAGCCTTCCAGTATTTGAAGGGGGCCTAGAGAAAGATGGGGACAATCTTTTTAGCAGGGCCTTTGTGATAGGGCAAGAAGTAATGGTATAAACTGAAGAAAGGTCGATTCAGATTAGATATAAGGAAGATATTTTACAGTGTGGGTGGAGAAGCACTGGAACAGGCTGCCCAGAGTGGTGGCGGATGCCCAGTCCCTGAAAACATTTAAGGTGAGGCTGGATGGGGCTCTGAGCAACCTGATCTAGTTGAAGATTCCCCTGCTGATTGCTCAGGGATTGGGTTAGATGACCTTTAAAGATCCCTTTTCACACAAACTATTGTACGATTTGGGAGAGGCAACCAGAGAGGGGCTGAGCTTGCTCGGCCTGACTGGCATTGTCCAAGGAAACGGGTGTCCCTGGATAACTTCCCTTTCCACAGAGAGGAAACTGGAGAGCCAAGGGATTTCCCTTGCACAGGGAAATACAGAGCAGAGCTGTGTGCACTTCTCACCTGAGTGCTGGTAACACCTATCAGACACGGATCTAAACATGTAAATGCTGTTCAGATTACACCTGCAAACAGTGGGAGTCTGAATCCATTATTTATAACATGGAGACGGGATCTGAATGAAGTTGCTTGTTTATGAGAGTCAAAAAACATCAATCCAGAGTACTGCAGGCTCCAGGATAAAGAGGTCATACTGCCAAAAGCAAATATGATTTCTACAGGAAAAAGATAAAAGTTTCCTAATAAAATCCACAGGGAAAAAGTTTTTAGGTCTGCAAAACCAGGGGAGAGTTTGTCCTTTCTGTGAAGTAGTGTGGCTCCACAGGGTACTTGCAGGGATTTCTTGCATGAAAGGAGGATGGGAAAAATGGGTTCATATATGTTGTCCTGTGAATGGTATGAAATGTATGAAGGGTCTCCTGCTCCACTTGAAAATGTTTGTTTTATTGTCCTTTAATCAAAAAATGGGTCGAAAACCACTCGTGTAAACTTCTCATTTCTTAGCAAAAAGTGGGAAAATTGTTTGCCTGCAGGATAATAAAAAGGCAGATTGATGGTAGCTTTTCCTGCATTTATTCTCCATGGTGACAACTCAAAGACAACAACTTAGATACTGCAAGCATGGCAAATGTATAATGCTTGGTAATTGGGGACGAGGATGTGTCTCAAAAAGCTATAAAACTATTACATTTTCATTATAGAGTATTGTTATGCCCTTCTTCCCCTCACACTGAAAATAAGTTCATTACAGGGGAGAAGGAAAATATAAGTAAAATAATGACAGCCAAGTACAGCAAAGAAAGCCACTCACTGTGTGATGGCTGGGAAATGGCTGTGGCAGGCAGCAACAGCAGCAGGGAAAAAGCCCAGCTTGTTGCTAAACAGCAAGAGAACTGTACCTCTGAGCTGGGGCTCAAGTTTCCTTGGACTGAATTTTGCTTTTAAACTGAGCCTGTCAACTTTTAGTCCACACTTCTAACTCACACGTAACTGGGAGCATCTTGGAACTCCACTTGCCTTCTCACTCCTTACGTGCTGCTTCTTTCTGCCACTGCTCTCACCAAGGACAATGAAACCTGAGTGCATTTGCTCCTGCTGTTTGCACTTCAGAGCTCTGACTGCAGCTGCCCTGGGGCTGAAAACAATTCTTACTCTTCTTGAAATTATGTTCAGCTTTAATTTTTTAAATGTTTCCGGTAACATCCCTGCTTGGGCTTGAGAGAATATCTGGAGGGCTGGGGGGTTTTTTTGTGGGTGTTCTGTAATTTTTGCTTTTATAGGGGGGTAAAAATGTCTTTTTAGAAAATGCCACTCATTCTACATCTGAGCTGATCCGGAGCCCAAGGCACAAGTCTGAAGGTTGACTGGAAACGGCCAAAGGAAAGCAGAGGGGTCACAGAGGCACTACAAGCACGACAAAAAATGACAGGCAAAAGGGAGAGGAGGTGATGGGCTCCCTGGCAAAGGCCCCCCTGCAGGCAGGGGGGAATGTCAAAAAGCAATTACAAAGGTCACAAGAGAATTCATATGGGAATCATGGCGGGTTCCTTCCTTTAGTATTAGCCAAGTTTATCCTTCAGATTTTTTCTGCTTCTAATGCTGGCAATCCAGCTGGCATTTCTGAGATCATATCAGAATGGTACCTGTTCCATCACATCATGTAATGGATCCCTTTTCTGATCTTCCAGGAAATGGGAAAAGGAGTTTAGGAGCCCCAGGTGACAGTGAAGGTGGTTTAAGTATCACTGCTGTTGTAGAAAGCACGTACAGCCAGTGGAGCCCAATGGAGATGCTGCACCACAGGGATTTTGGGAATCATAGGGTCACACCTGCAGCACCTGGCTTATGCCAAAGGTATCCTCGCTCCTGGACCCAGACAAAAAATGAGCTAAAGCCCCTTTAGCTTTTACTTCCTTGTGTCCTAAAGCCTGTACTTAGTGACAAAGAACAAATTCTCACCCACATTTTTGTGCGAAAGCTCTCTGGAGAAAAAGGAAGACAGCTCCACGTGGTTTCTCAACAATCTCCACATTGGCATCTCCACAATCTCATCATTACAATTATTTTCAGAATAGCCCGGGCATGACAAACACTGTGGTGGTGTGTTTATGTACCTGTAACAGTTTGTGGCAAGGTCTGACTTCTGAAATATTTTGTGATTGTTCCTTCTCATGGATCTATATTTGTACACCCAGTGGCTGTCCTGTATCTCTCAGAGAAGCAGCTTGGGGAGGAACTTTGGTACTCAAAAGAGACAGGAGTCCTATTCCAGAGTATGGAGAGTTCCAGTTGATTTGCTCAAGACAACCCAGACCTGTAGGAGCACTTGACCAAGGAAAGGTCTTCTGTGCAATGTCAGATCACTGTTACTGGAGGAAGCTGGTCCCAGCCCACTAGTGGCATCCATGTGTGGTTAACCCTCCTGATACTCCTAAAAAAAAATGCTCTGAAACCCCTTCTCTCTTCCCTGCAAAGGGCCACTTCCATCTTACAGTGCCCAGTACTTTCTTAACACAAATTTATCTGGCCAGTTTAGGGTAAATCTGGAGAGGACTGGAGTGTAAAAGTGGTGACTGCAAAACCACTTGTCTTATGTTGGAGGTGAAGTCGTGCTGCCCACCTGGAAGAGGCCAGGCAGGCAGTGTAACTGCTGATCCACAGCCAGCAGGGACCCAAAGTCACAAGCCAGAATGAAAACCAAAATTCAGTGAGCTGTGGAAGGACCCAGACATCTGAGCAAGAGCTGGGACCCCACAGGGAGACCTGGCACACAGAGCTGCCAGTGCTGGCTGCAGGGGAGGAGAGGTGAGCCCTGGGGGACAGGGCTGATGGCCATCTCTGACCTGACTGCAGGAACAAAGGCAGGGATGCCCAACAGTGCCCTGTATTACATGCCAGCACTAAGACCTGAATCATTCTGGCTGGCTGTTTCAGGTTATAAATGTTGGAGTTTCTCAGAAATTTAAAATATTCAAAGTGCTAGTTTTGTTAATTTTCCATCTCAGTGGAAATGGAGTGTTCTGAGGATATTCACATTGAAGCCACCCACTGGAACTTTTACAATGTGCTCTAAAGGAATAATGGGATTGATGAGAAGTCATTACCACTGGTATTTATTTTCCCATTCCATTATGTGAAAACTTTTTTTTCACTAGCCAAGATCACTTTTCTTGACAGCACAGCCAAATCTACCACTGATGCTTGATCCTGCTGTTGCTCTAAGGGCTCTTTTATTTTTAAAGGATTCATTAATCACCTCGGTTGTCTTCTTAGCAAGCCACTGTTGTGTTGTTGTGATTTCAAGATCACAAAACTATCTGTGCCCTTGACATGACCCAGACATCCATAGCTGGTACGAAAAGGATTTTAATTTTATGCCAGCAATAAAAACCGATAACTGGAAAACTTATAATAATCTGAGACCACATAATAACCAGGCTCGTTCTTTTCCAGTGCCAGCATTCTGCAGGTGTTCTGAAGGATGGTGCAGACACAAACTATTGCTTCTCTCCTGAAACACAAGGCTCCTCTCGGGCTCTCCAGCAGCCCCTGGCCCCCTGCTCCCCCGTTCAGGAGTCACGGGTCATTAGGGTTGTGTAGCTGTACAAATACTCTACGTCACCCCTCGCTTCTTGATTTGGTCCATTTGCTCCTGCTGCTGCTGCTGCAGACACATTTCTAATTGGAAAAATAAAAGATGGCCTGAGCACAGACACTATCAGTAAATGGAAACCATGAAGATGCCTTCAGATCTGTACGGGGAGATATGAAATCTTAAATTTTAGAGCAAGGTCCTGCCCAGATCTGACTTCAGGAAATTAAGACCTGCTCTTTTTTTTTTTTTTAAGGCTGAAATTCTTATCATCTGGTAAAACTTCTGGAATCACTAGTTATAAAATCTTCAATACTCTTCCAGCTACTTGGATTCGAGAGATGTGGAGGAGTTCTGACAAACAGTTGTTTCTATAATTAAAAGAGTTCTCTTAAGAGAGTAAGTTTGCAACTACTTATTTATAAGCTAGATACACAAATGGCAACTTCTTACACACAGTGTACAGATGCCCTAAAGTACCAGCACTGAGCAAACAAAACCAACTCAAATAAATGAGGGGAAGGCTTGTATTTTTAATACACACAACTCATTGCTGAGGGCCTGATCAAATAAACTGCAGTGACTGAGATAAGGGACAGAACATAACCGAAATGAAAAGGAGATTGTGATAATCAGGCTTTCAGTGTGATTAAAGATAGAGGTATTCAGAGACTGTAAAATCAGGTTTTGGGCCCCTTTCTGACATAGTCATTGTTGCAGATGCACTTTCAAATTTCTGTGTAAACTGGGTCTTCTGGATGTCTGATGGAAAGGATAGCAGGCTAAGCTCCCTTGAAATTCATGGCATAGGGGTTTCCCAAGGTTTTCAGACCAACAAAAGATCAACATCCCAGTACCATCATATGTCAGGGATGAATTGTTAATTTAAAACAGCATGTAGTGTGGCTCTGTAGACTCAAGGCCCCAGGGGTCTCAGATGGCAGCCACCTCCCTACTGCTTGTTAACCGTACTGGGATTTTCCTAGGAACACACATCAGTGATGAGAAGAGATGAAAATACTCAACATTTAGTCTCTCCAACCACAATACAAGCACGTAGCTGGCAAATGTAGTTGTTAAGCTGCTCTCCCTATTTGAAAAGTCATGGCAGTCAGGTTCCCCGTGGTTGGTAAAAGGGAAACATCACACCCATTTTTAAGAGGGGTAAAAAAAAAGAGAACCCTAGGAACTATTGATCACTCAGCCTCACCTCTAGGATCATGGATCCTCCTGGAAGCTATGTCAAGGCTTAAGGATGGCAGGGAAGTGATAAGAGACAGCCAGCATGACTCCACCAAGGGCAAATCATGCCTGCTCACTTGGAAGTCTTCTGTGGTTGAGTAAAATAAAAGCTACTCTGACCCACTTTCTTCTGACTGCACTGGGGAATAAGGAAAGTGCATCTGATGTCCTCCACCTTGACTTTTTACCCTCAATGGAGAGGGGCACTGACTCGCAACTAAAAGAGAGTAATTTAGAGTAGATGCAAAGGAGAAATTCTTTATTTTAGGGTGGTGAGGCACTGGAACAGGCTGCCCAGAGAAGCTGCAGATGTGCCATCACTGGAAGTGTTCAAGGTCCAGTTGGACAGGGCTTTGAGCAACCTGATACAGTGGAAGATGTCCCTGCCCATGGCAGAGGGTTGGAACTAGATGTTCTTTAACAGCTACTTCCTGCACAAACAATTCTGTGATTCCATAGTTTTATGTCCCTGCAGGCTAATGCTTCTCTGCCAGGAAGACCCAGGACTATGATTTCCAAAACTACAGAGGAATGTGGGAGAAGAAAGCCATCCTTTCACCAATTCACCTTCTCACACGAAAACTGCGCTGTCATCAGACCTATGGAGATTATTCTTCCTCTCCCCTGACCATTCCTGGTGGGTGAACTGACCTGGCAAAGGAGTAATAGAGAAATTAATCTATCAGTTTTTATGGAGAACTGCAGTGATTTAATACACCTTGTGTTCAAAACAGTACTACCAGTATCAGCACCTGAGGCCAGACAGGTTCCCAAATTCCCAGAGTAACAACAAAGATGTAATTTCAGAGGCTGACAATGTCCATAACACAACAGGGCACTAAGTTGTTTCTAGGCATAATAAGGGGCAAGATACTGGCCCTTGAAATGATCCCATCATCTTCCTTCACGTGATGATTTTGGCAGCTAAATAAATGACTGCATAATACCCTATGAAAAAAAGAATGTCAGGCTTCCAAATGGTGTGAAGCACTCCTTCAAAATTCAGCTAATCCTGAGACAATAGCCACTAAAATCTCGTCCCAGTCAAGGTGACTGAATTGGTTGTAAGCGAAAAGGGTGACTTTCAAAGCTTGTGTCCATCCACAGAGCTTAATTCTTTTTCCACTGCTGTTACTGCTCTCTTCAGTGTCTGGAAACAATTCCCAGAATGGAGAGATACCAGTAGCATGGACTGAAGGTCTGCAGCTGCCTTCTCACTGAGACTGTCCCCTTTTTGCTTCTTTAAAACAAAAAGGCCACTCACTCTGCAGGGATGTCTGGTGGTGCTGGAAGCAGAGCACCAGCAAGGCTAGAGCACTGCTTATGGTACAGTGGAGTAGGTACTCTAGCTTGAAGCTCTACAGGGTCATAGCTCAGCTGCAAGGAAATGCAGCTGCATCAAAACAAAACACAGTTGCGGACAGGGGGAAAACACATCATGCTCTCATCACAATAAAAGCTACTTTGACCCACTTTCAAAACAATACATCAATCTCACCTGAAACTCTCATCACACAATGAACAGAACTAAATATTGAACAAACCAGCTCATAATTGTCTTTCTCCATTCAGCCCTTATCAAAGTTAACACATCAGTCCTTTTCTTAGAGTGTCTGAAAGGAATGTGAGTTTTCTTTCCCATTTAGAGCCTGGTCAGCTGGAGGCAGTCTGCAGCTGTAAGAACAAGGCCTCGTCCCAGCATGGGGATGACACAGATGGCTCTAAAGTATGGATGACAATTTTGATCCAGAGAACTGAGGAGGCAGACAGCAAGAGGTATGCACAGGCCTCCCTTTGCACATTAGACAGGGCAGGAGGCACAAAGCCATCCCCGCTTGTAGTTCAGGGCTGCAGGGAGGGCTGCAGGGACAGTAGGGACGTGGCTGCCTTCCAGTGCAGAATGGAGGGCACTGGGAAACAGGGTGCCAAAGAGAGCCCTGGCCTCATTTTCCTGGCAGATTCCCAGAGCCTCTGAGACCGAGTGCTGTTCATGGGCGTCTGTCTCTTACAAAAGGCTCTGCTCCCCTGATGAAACAAACAATTGAAACAGTCCACAGGTGATGGCTGCAAAGGGTCACAGAGTCTTGCTTGTTGCTCTGTATCTTCTCCACTGCAGTCACCTCGTGATATCCAGCCCACCAACATGAGATGTCCACAACTTCAAACCACAAGGGACATCCTCGTTGGGAAATCATTCTGTGAAGAGAGGGAGTCAATGACGGAAGTCAATGAAAGATTGAAGTCAACAGGAAAGCACCCATAGAACAAATAGACAGACAAAGCTTTGACAGAGACACAACAAAACAGCAACAGCTTTGTCCACTCACAACCCATTCCTCTCTCACACATGCCACTTAAGCTCAGGCCTAACAGCCAAGCTACTCTAGTGACAAGGTCTCCCTCATGGAGCAGACTTCAGCCAGATCCCCATCCCCACCAACCATGAACTCATCAGTCCTCACTAGCTGGGACTGTGGCAGGATGTTTTGCATTTGCTGGTAGCCTGGGTGAGGAATGCCTTTGGCATAGAAGGCCCTACACAAGCCCAGAGGAGTGGGTCAACAGTCACCCCTTTCAGAAAGATGTCTCTTACACCATACCTTGCTACCCAGCCCTGTCCCGGTCTGAAGAACAAGAGCCTCTCAACCCTTCCTTAACAAAGATCAATGCCAAAGCCCTGTAATTTCTGTAAGCCCCAGGTTACTTCCCTATCGTGATCCTTCTAAACTCCAGATAAACTCCCACCATCTTGGATCACCAGGCTACAGATGCCAAAGACATCCCTTACCTCCCTAGCCCCAGGCACATCTGGCTTTCCCCTCCATTACGAACTTCCATGTAGGAGCTATTTCCCATTCTTGCCTCCTACACCCACAGTGACCTCCCCCTTCCCGTGGGCAGTCACACCCAGACCCCAAGCTCTACCCTCCTGGAAAACCCCCTTGCCCGTTAACCCTGGTTAGTAACCCCTGCCTGGTGACTCTCCGCTCAGCCTATTTGGACCAGGACCACCAGACATGGCCTCACTGTTTTCTTGGGGTCCTTCTTCCTCTTCTTGTCAGAGGCATTGAGGTAGGCCTGTTCCCTGGCCCTGTACGAGGGGCCCCGGCTCAGCTCCCTCTCGCTGTAGGGGGGCAGGCTGTCCTCCTCCTCATCCTCCTCTTGAGACGACGGCGGCTGCTGCGGCTGCTGCTGCGACTTCTCGGCTTTGTAGGTGGAGGGTGGTGACCAGGCATAGTATGTCCCCCCTCCTCTCTGGCTGGGCTGCGAGCTCAGCTTCGAGGGGGTGGCACAATGGTCACCGCTCTCGTCGTAGCTCCGGGATTTCCTCTCCAAGACGCTGCTGAGGTAGGAGTGGTCGTATTTCTGGCTCCCTCCGGGCGTCCGGCTCACCAGCCTGGGAAGGTGCTTCTCCTCGTGGGCCCGTCTCCGGGGCGGGGTGTACGACCAGCCCCGATCCGAGTCCGTCAGCGGCTCCCGATTCCCTCTGCTGCGCTTGGAGTAGTACTCCTCCATGGAGCTGTCCTGGTGGGGCAGCCCCCCGCTGCGGCCGCCGTGCGACTCTGACCGCTCGAAGCGCCGCGTCTCCTGGCTGTCCGCCCGCCGGGGCCGCTGGCTGTAGGACTCTGCAAAGGCTGCCAGCTCGTCCATGGACACAGCCGGCACTCCCACGGAGAAGCTCTTACGGGACAGCATCTCGGACTTGGATCTCTGCTGGCTGGAGGAGGGAAGAGGTAGAGTTAGAGGGCAGGATCAGGCTGCGCTCGTCCCTTTGGGCTGCCTGCACAGACAATGGAGGGAAACAGGCACTCCTGGGAGCATGAATCATCTGGACTGTTTCCATCATCTTCCGTAGGAAGAGATGTGTCACATCCTTGAGACCCGGGTTCTCTCTGCTGACTTTAAAGGCAACTCGGTGCAGACGGCTCAGGCTCTGCATATCTAAGGTTACCCGAGATTAACCCCAGAGTGCACCTCCCTTGACCTCCAGTGTGCAGGGCTGGACTTGCTCCTTCTTGGCCCCAGAGCTTGTAGGTTTATGTCCTGCAGGGAAAACCCAAGAACCCAGCTACAGAAGCTCACAGTAGGGCAGTTTTAAAGCAGTGAACTGGCAAGATAGCACAGTACTGAAGGAAGGAAATCCCTGCCATTGCTTTTGGGAGACTGGGTTGTTGGTATGTGTGGGAAGGATGTGCTCTCTCTCTTCCAGGTACCAGAGTGCCAGTCCTTTAGGCCTGGAGAACAGGTCTTGCTGCACCAAAGCACCACGGTGCGACTCCGAATAAAGCGAAGCAGCACTGGGAAGTGCTGGAGGTATGAGGAGTGAGATTTGTAACTGCACCTTCTCACTTTGGGAAGGGTGGCTTGGTTCCCTGTTAATCTCACTTTTATATCCCACTGGGAATGGGGCTGGTACCTACCCTTACCCAGCTGGGTAGGCTTCAGCAGGCGTGTGGGAATCAGATTCATTCTGACCTCATCTAAAGACACGTCCAGATTTCCTATTCCTGTCTAACCCCTCTCTCCCGCTAAGCAGAACCAGAGCAGCAGGAAACGGAGAAGAGCTACCAGTCAGTCCATCTGTCCCTTCTCCTCTCTTTACCACTCTGCCAGATATTAGCTGCCTCCCAACATGGTGATTCCTCACCTGTGCCAGTAACTGTCCCTCTCATCTCTGTAATCAGAGACAGCCTGAGACCTGGACGTGCTGCCCCCGCCGATGACTCCCGCCCAGTATTCCGCGTCCCCGTCCATGTCCCCCGCGGGAGGCAGGGGTTTCCTCCGCGACTGCCGGTAGGGCTGGCGGAAGTTCAGGTCCTCCTCGTGCAGAGAGCTGAGCTCAGACACGGTGTTGTTATCTGCAGAAAAGAAATGAGATGGGCATCATCACCTGACGGCACGGGTGAGAGGGGAGGAAAGGACAGGGCTGTGATGCCCCCCAGTTGCAGCTTTCTCCTCAGAAAAGCTGAGCTGCCCTCTGTTAGAAAACAATCAAAATGGAATGAGAGGCCTTCACACCTTGAACAATCCCGCCCAGCACTGCTGGAGCTCTGTCTGGACACAAGAGCTGCTGTTAGACCTAAAGGTCTTCTGAACTTGTCGCTGGCAGCCAGGTGGGGTATTCCAAGGGTACTGCAAATGGCATGAGGTTCCTGTGCTCCAGAAATTCCCCTCAGCCCTGCTTCACTAACACATGTGAGCTCCCTGCCTTGGGAGGTGGGCACTGAGCGTGGTGGGACATCATCACAGCACAGCAGTAGTGCCACCTCCCCCCTTCCTGGTGAGAGACAGGCTGGCTCTGGATTTGCCCTGACTTGCCCATCTAAAACAAAAGCAACACCCACAAAAAAAGATTAAGAGAAAAGTAAGTGTCTGTCTGAATCACTGTCAGTCTCTACCCCATCAAGCACATTGACATCTGGAGGCCTGACATACCAATCTGCAGAGGTCTTTTTATAGTAAAGTTTGTGGGTGGAGAAGACAGTGTGCTCAGCAATGACTGTTTAAGAAGAATATATAATTTGTTCGTTATGCCTAATCTGTACAAGAGCTTTGATGTAGTGTCATTCCCATTCCCTTACCTTCATTGATTTGCAGCATCCCACATGCCTGTTTTAAATGAGTCTCTACCAGTGCCTAACATGGGTTAGCTCAGTGTCACAAAATCTGGCTTCTTGAATGTTTCTTGTAGTCCCTGCTCCCTCTGCAGCAGCCACTCCAAACAAACCTTCTGCATCCTTCAAACCACACTGTGGTCACTGCAGCCCACAAAACTTGTTTTCAGTAAAACCATCCCTCTCCTATTTTGCCATGCTGGGAATTTACAGACTGTAATTTACACTGTAAGATGTATAGAAATTGTGAAAACAATATCCCAGCTATTATCACACCACAGGGTGTAGAAGGTGTAAGTATCATAAGGTGCTGATGATCCAAAAGTTTAGTTACCTGAGTGCACAATTTTCATGAGCTTTTCGGTATCCCTCACTTTGTCTGCTCTAATTAAGAATGATTAGGCAAGCACCAGGTCTTCAAAATCAGAACATACCTGTAGATACCTAAAATCTAGGCTTTATCTGCCCCATTCACCGTATCCTGGACATCATATCTTAAAGGCTGACCCTGAGGCAAAGCCAGCCAACTTTGAACTATGAATTTGCAGTCTTTTTCCAGTCAGTGGGAAGGAAAAAAAAAATGAAACCATGCTTGTTTCTTACATCGTTCTCGCATCCTCCTGGCTGGGTCAAATTGAGCCAGTTCTTTCTCGACATAGTACAGCACCTTCATGGAGTCCCTGTCCTTGTCAGTCTGGATCCTGTACCCTTTGCGCACCGCTAGGGAGAAAGAAAAAAAGCACAGGAGGGAAACACACGTGAAAGATTTTGAAACAATTTAAGAACAAGACATTCCAGCAACATTGCTTCTGTAATCGAGCTCATGTCTGCAGGCAGGTAGGCTGCGTCAAAACAGACTGAGTCAGTCGCTGCTTCAGAGGAAATTCGTCTAAAATGTGGGATGTGAAGTTGTAGCAGTTGCATCATTCTGAAAGTTTGCAGTTAACGGCAAAAATGGCTTTGGAAATGCCCAATTTGTGCAGCCAAATGCATCAAGTGGTGTCACTGCCACAGAGCGATTCCAACTCCCACAGACGATCGGGGGGAGAAAAGCAGAACTCCTTTCTCCTTCCTCAGCACCACAGAAAGGATTCGTCATGGTATGGGAGAAGCAGCCCTGGAAGACCAGGCTTCCTCTATGCAGCGGGGGCTGTAAGCTCCCAGTCTGCAGGAGCAGCAGGTGGCTGAGCATTTGGGAGCTGTCACTCTGCAGGACCACTCCACCCTCCCGGCACCGCGAATTCTGCTGACACAGGTTGAAGAGCCTGTGGCAGCAGAAGCTCCAGAGAATACAGAAGGGAACACCAAATCCCACAAAGCACATCACACTGTTTTAAGATTTATACCCAATCCCATGATGAGGCCACTGGTAGCTCTGAAACTGCCTGCTCTGGCATTCTTTACGTGCTTCACTCTACAGAAAAGGTACGTCTTACACATACATTAAGTGCTTGACTCCTGGGATTACTCCAATTACAGGGGAAGTCTGGACAGCTTTTTCGGGGGTTTTCCACACTCCTGTGTGCAGAAAATAAGTCCCTACATGTCTGGAGCCACAGCAGCTCTAACTCTGGGAGGCTGGGTCCATGCACACCTTACCTGCTAACAACACCTAGGAACAGCCTGACTACCCCAAGTCAGCAAGCAGAGAACTCCACCTGTCAGGGCTTTGAAGAAAATAAGGCTTTTATAGCAGATGATTTAAGAAAGGTCTCAGCATGGGACTATTTCAGGCCCAAAACAAACTCAGGTCTAGGTACAAAAGAGGACTACAACCCTCAAATTCAGCCTCACTACAGAACTGTGATAAGGACAATTCACTTAGCACTGCAGAATGGAACCTGTCTGCCTTGCATGGGGCTAATATGTTCCCTTGTGTGAATACTGCAGTGGTGCATGAGTGCTCCTCTTGTGGAACAATTTAAACACTTGGAGAGTGGTTTTGAGCCAACCTGTTCCTTCTGTTTTATCCCTCACTGCAATATATCAAGCCACTAACATATGGGTTTGGTAGTACGTTGCATACTAGGCACTGTGTGGGCTGAGCAAGGACTTGGCAGAGGTATTCTTAGGCACCTTCTGTCCTACACAGCTGTGCCTGTGTCTGTGCACTATCAAATTACCATGCTCTGCTTCAGGAATGGCTGTGCCACAGAAATGGGTAGAACAATCCCTGTCACAATCCCACAGGTTGCTTCAGGAGCAAAGTGCTTTACTGTGTGTTTTCACTGCGCACACGTAAGTAAAGTGACTACATCCTGAAATATTACCTTGTGTGTCTGCACTTGGGAAAGGTATCGGATGTAAAAACACAGTAGGGGTCTATCAGGGTCCTTCTTTTAACGTGGCTCCAGATAGCTTAGCTGACTGCAGTCTGGAGTTCTGCTGTGCTTTATTACCCCCATGAGTGTGTGCACAATGGCTGCAAAATGCACACAGTGGTTTACCCTGGGAAGGAACCCTGTCTCTGCCTTCCAAAATGAGCGGCACAGCACATCTCCTCAAGTGAGATTTCTGCTATAAAGAGGGGCTGGACTGAGCGGCCTCAGAAGAGATGGCTCCTGCTGCATTGCACGAGCAGCAAGGCCAATTCTGCACCTCCCCATCACCGCTGGCCTCTGCCTGGTACCCTGCCAGGAAAGAGGCCTCTCACTATTCTTTCTTCTAATGTCTCTACCAGGAGCTCAGCTAAGCTGCCACCTCATTTACACACAGGCCAGCAAACAACCATCAGCTGGAAATGACTCTGACCTACTAATAACCTTTGGGGAACTTGAACAGGCAGCTTCCAGGCTGTCTCCCCGGAGCCACTACTCACACTGAAGCTGCGCCAAATATCTGTTTGGGCAACATCTATAGCTCCTGGAACTGATGGAGAATTAGCTAGGCTTCATGCTTGACTTGCTATTGCAGCTGTGTATCAAAAGGCAAATTTATTTCTTGGTTAATTCTGCAAACATCTAGAAATTAATTTTGGATTTAAATCTGCAAAGATGACTGTGAACTGCTCATAAAAAGTATTTTCCATTACCGATGAAGCATTTTTTGTCTCTACGTTTATTTATTAAAAACTTCTCATAATGATATTAATAATGCTCAACTTATTAAATCTCTTCACTATCCCTTCATCTGAGAACCAAAGATATTACTGCTTCCTCCTCAAACCCTTCTTCATCTGTAATTGCCATAATCCTTTAATCAGGTCTGAATAATTTTAGGCCCATCTTAATTATAAGGAAATAAAGGTGCAGAGATGTTGACCACATGTCCAGAACCATTCACTGAAGTCAAAGAGAAGAGAACATTCTTCCCTGTTAGACCACATTTTTTTCTCCTGAACAGTTCACAGATTTCTAATGTTTAAATTGTGTTTAACTAGACACTATTTTTATTCTTCTGTGGGTGGAACCAAGTCAGCCAAAACTGTAAGCTGTTTCCCTCCCCAGAAAGGACAGCACTACTATTTTTTTCAGTCAAGTATGGTTAGGAAATAAATGATGCCTCATCCTTAAACACTTTAAATGTTAAAGGTCTGCAGCTCTAGGATCAAGAGCTTCCCTGTGTGCAGGGTTTAAGGGATATATGCAAGAGTCTCCAGGTAACCACTGGATTTAAAATAGAGCATGAATTCTAAATTATGTGTTGCCAACTTCTAAATAAGAGAGCTAAAAGTTTTGGGATTTTTTTTCCCTTATTCAGCCCTAAGTTTAGGATGGAATTCCTAGGCTTAATCAGAGCTTTGTCATATGGCTTTTATGTAACCCTGGACAAATTTTCTAAATATCCTCATGCCTGAGTTTGCTCACTAGATCCCCTCACAGGGGTCATTTTTAAGCACAGAATCTATCTAGGGCAAAGGCTGTAGTTTTTAGCCTTTTTAGGCTCCAGCCTCTGTCCCCCAGCACTTCTGATCCTGTTTTTCTAAAGGGACTTGACTGAAAGGTTGAACTCTCAAAATAAAAGGTTTCACATCAGACCTACACTGGCTGTGTGGAGGACATAGAGACCATGATTATTGCTCCTTCTGAGAAAAGGCCCTTACTATAAACTCAACCATTACCTGTTTTGTTTAGCTTGCTGTCTGGCCAACCAGCAAATAAGCAGCATGGAAAAGCCACATAATGTTTTCTCTTCCACAGTCTGTCATTAGGGGATATTCTGGCTTTGTGAAGGAACTTAAGGGACAAGGAACAGGATACATGCTATAACCCTTCCTTAGCTCCGCAGTTCCAGGAACAACAGGTGCATGATCAAGACTAAGGGTTTGTCCACATTCTTGCAAAATAAATTAATTAAAATAATAATCATAAAAAAGAAATTAAGAACCTCTGTTGTCTTGCCACAAAGGTTAAAATTCTGTGATAATGTTTTTATTTGCAATACACAGTATTTCACATCAAGTCCTGAGGTGAGGGATTGAGTCCAGACACCTGATTTGGATTACATAATAAATGCATCCTTCTGTGTAATGATCGTGCAAATTTAAGAGCCATTCTGGTTTGGTTACCAAACACATCCACAGTTTTTCATTCTGCACTTGTGCTCTGTTAGCAGAGACAAGACTGGGGCTGTGATCTGATTCTTAAAAAATCCCTCGAGTTCCCACAGCCACCACCACGTTCTACATGCAGTGACATTTTTCACAGGAGAAAAAAAATTAAGCACTGGGGTGTCATTCATCATTTTCTGACAAAGGTTTTTGAATCAGATACGTTCTGCTTTGGATCAATGATTGATTTATTTCCTATTTTAAAGTGCTCCATTCCAGAGCTGTTTTGATTTCAGTGGCAAAATAAAGTATGATTGTTGAAGGAAAATACTTTTTGTAATTCTAGAAAGGTTAATATACTGACTGGGGCAGCAGAAGGACGTGTAGAGTTGTTCCAAAAACTTAATTAATTGATTATGCTACTTAATCTTGTCTTTTCATATGTTTTATCAACACACTGTCACGAGCAATTGATAATTAGTGTGGTGCTTTGAAATCAGACATGTAGCTGGATCAGTGGCGACTCTACACTGGTAAAACCCATTTCTGCAGCAACTTGTTTGACTTTAGACCACCACTCTGATTCTGAAATGCGTGTGGTTAAACAGCTGCCCTCTTTTTCCTCGATGGCAGCAGAAGTGACCCTCAACGAGACAGAGTCATCATAGTGACAGTCTGTGCCTGACACTGATCCACAACTCCTTTCTAGTTAGAAGCCTTTCATCTCTCACACTGCACAAACGCAAAGGCTGAAGAAAAAGGTGCCCTACTGACTTCTGTCAGGCAAAGGACGGGGTCCAGCCCCAAATGCTCTTGGGCAGAAACACCAAGGGAGTAGGTTCCTTTGCCCAAAAGGCCATGGGAACACTAAAACACGCTGCAGCAAAAACTGCTACCAAGCAGTGCCCTACAGAGGGTAGGAAGAAGAGTTTACAAAGACAAAGCAGCTTGCAAGGCATCAGCTCTAAGGGGAAAATGGCCACTGCCTCTGTTCCCCTGAAATCACCCTTTTGCCCTCTGCAAGTAAATATCAGCAGCAGTAACAAGAGGGGTCCTGTACAGGAACTTGGGCCTCCCATTCCCTGCTGACATAACTGGGGATCCACAAACTGACACTGTGCTGATGGCACTAGAAAAGTTGGACACTGTGGCCCTGAGGGACGCAAATGTCATTGTCAGAGACAAGATTAAAATGCAGTTTTTCTCTGTGTTTCTTCCGTTCACACCACTCGACCAGTGACAATCGCTCTTCCTTTTCCCAGCCCCTGCTCCCAGTAAAAGGGACTGAATGCTGTGCCTGGCACTGCAAATTACCATTCTGGCTTCCTCCACTGGCGTCACTTGGGGCTAAGGGAGGGGGGTGCGACTTATCCATCAGCACAGCAGGAGATGGGACACCAGCTACAGGAACACTGGGGATGTAGTATGGACCTGGCATGGCAGAGACTGGAGGAGGGTACCCAGCTTTTGCTGCTTTGCCTGCTACATACACTGAAAAAGAAAAAGAACAAGAGTCAGCGTCACAGCAGCCCCCGACAGACCCTCACAGCACGTGGCCAAAACCTGCACACATCACAGGTGACAACACAGCAGGAGACAACCAGACAAATGAATTTAAAAAGAACCAGCCTGAATTTCTCTGAGCCTCAAAGCGCACTGAGGGGAGTTTAAAGAAGTCACACAGCAGGTTGGACGAGCACTGCAAGATGCCCAGAAAGACACTCAAGAGTGTTACAGCCACCACTACCACTGCCACGATTTAGTGGCAGTTCAGCTTTAAAAACAGCTGATGACCCAAGCAGCAGGGATGAGGCTCATGGAACTTGACAGATCTGACTGAGCCTGACCAGGAACCTTGCTGGGTTGCAAGGACTTTGCACTGTTGTAGAGGGCAGCTGCTTTGCATTGCCAGGAGGAAGCCTCCCAGGATGCTCTTAGCTCTGACCCACAACATTCACTGACACAACAACAACTTTGGAATGGGAGCATGACACTTTGGAGAAGCAGGCACAGCTGCCAAGGCAGGGAGGGCTCGGGGAATTACATTTGTAATTAACTTTGAGCGCTCAACCATTGAGTAATAGGTCAGATGCTTCACTCCCTAAGAACGGGTTCTTTAGCCAGGCAAAGTGCTCAGGGCAAGGGAAGCATTATTAGCAGATTCTCCTCCTGTTCTGCCAGGGAGGTGAAGCAGTACAGCAGAAGATTTGCACCAGGCTTGGGCAGGGTCACTCACGTGCCCGGGGACAGCAGCAGGACTCGGGACAGCAGGGGCAGCGGACGTAACAGCAGCAGCTGTGTGGGCAGCACTGGCACCAGCAGATCCCCACCAGGAGGAAGAACAGGAACGCCCCCAGGATCACCAGGCCCACAAAGACCCACTCTGGAAAACAAAGGGAGAAAAGAAGATACTTACAGGATTGCAGACTGCTGTGGAAGGGACGTCAGCAACATCCTCCCAACGGAGAGCACGGGGACAAAACAGACAGGTGAACAACAGAAGTGGACTGGCTCCCTGTGGGTCCGGGACTAGGTCCTCCTCTGTGTCCAAATGGCACATGACAGTGAGAAATGGAGCTACAGAAATGTGGTCCCTCCTGGCAGCACCTCTGGCTGGCTGAGAAACAAGCAGCACAGAGGCAGAAACCCCCAGCCCAGAAACCCTTCACCCCTCAGCAGACCCATCAGAATGCCACAGGACGTGCTCCATTAGCATTTGGATCTCATCAAAGACTCATTCTTCTCGGCCATGTTCATGCCCTGCTTATGTGTTTGTTCCCTACCCACATTCTGGTTTTAATGGGACAAACTA
Organism: Corapipo altera; assembly: GCF_003945725.1. Taxonomy (NCBI): domain Eukaryota; kingdom Metazoa; phylum Chordata; class Aves; order Passeriformes; family Pipridae; genus Corapipo; species Corapipo altera. The sequence continues at coordinate 529,803 of NW_020884954.1, read as the reverse complement.
GATGGTGAAAAGCACGCTATAAATAGCCCAGTAAACGAGCCAGGCCTGCCCCTTTGCAGCAAGGCCCACGCATGCAATTATTCTTTTGAATGTGCCGAGCGAACATCCTATTCAGGCACTGTAGCCAGCCAGGAAACACAACAAACACTTTTTTTCCCCCTCCCTCCACTGAAGCCTCAGATGATGTCTGAGCCAAGCCCCAAAAGGGAGCAGCTGAAAAACACCCTACAAATGAAAGCACAGAAGAGCTGGTCCACAAAAACCAGGATGGGGTCGGAAGGGGAACCCAGCCTGTGCCAGGGCAGCTCCCAGCTCTGCATCTGAACACTCTGCACTTTGCACAGGGCTGCACCTACCACCACGTGGGAATTCCACAGACTAAGGGAATGATCAGTGAACACATCTGGGCTGAGAAATTTCAAGACTCTGAACGTACAAGAAGCCTAGAGTTGGTTTTATGTCCGAGAGATACACGGACCTATCCAGAAGCCAGATCACTGCTGGGGAAAGACTCCAGGTGTTATTCAACCACCTTGGAGAAATGGTTAAAAAGCAAATAAAGACGTGGTGGGGCTGCTTTGCAGTGGGGTAGGGTTTATCCTCACCCCAAACAAAAAAAGCAGCAGACCACTGTTTCTAAAAGAGCTCTCTAAGGGACCTCCTGGTACATCACTATCCAAGATGAAGAAGTATGGATACAAGGATTGCAATGTGCACACAGAATCACACTGGAAAAACAGTGCACCCCTCACCTGCATCACTAAGCTGACAAGTCAAGGAGAAATGTTCCACTTGGACCAATCAAACCAGAATTTTTTCTAGTTTTTTAAAAAAAAACAAAAATAAGAAGGTGACATTTTTGATCCATCCACAGAATTCTGTTTGAACAAAAGCATGATTCTTTGCTTAGCTGGAGTTTTCCTTAACTCTTTTACAAACAGTTCCCCTTTTTTTAATGCCATTTTAAATCTAGAATTTAAAATTTCCTTTAAAAAATGTCAGTCAAAGATCTGGCATCTACAAATCAAAACACTTCATTTCAGAAGTGTGAAGTAAAATGTTTTCTATTTTTTTTGAATATTTTATTTCTTTTTTGGCTGAAACAGACGAATTTCATTTAACTTTGCAGTTAATTTTGGTCTCCGTGGAATTATTTTTTTTCAGTGAACTTACTATATGCTGAGAATAATTCAGCTAACAAGTAAGGAAATGGCAGAAGAGAAGCATTCATGAATGGAAAACAGGAGCTGAGAGATTACTGACACAGTTCCTCTAGTGCCAGTTCTTGCAGCTATTTTTCTTAATATTTTCATTATTTACCTTGACACAGAATATAAGAATATGTTAATATATCTTGAGAGGAAGTAGTAGGGATGCATTGTCAATAAAAATGAAGACTGGGACGTGCTACAGAAGGGGTCAGTTGTCCTTGGACCTACAATAAGAAATGTGAAACGCAGCAATATCCTGAATTTCAAGGTATGCAGCAATACTTTCAAGGTCAGAGGTTCAAAGATTAAGAACAACTTCTGTTCTAAACAGGACATCATTAGCTGAAAACAACTGAAAAACAAGAGAAATGATCCAGTATACTACTCCATCACAAGATGACTGCCATCAGTTATGCAATACAGCCACAAAAAATGGCAGACACAATCCTATGCCCAACAAGGGAGGAATTTTCCAGTAGCGTTAAGGAAATATTAATGCCATCACACAAGGTCTCCCCTCCATGTAACTTCATCTGAAGTTGTATAGTACAGCTCTTTGTAGAAGAAAAGATGAATTCGAGTTGGAGCTGATGCCAAGCAGGGATCTGAGGGGATGAAGGGACTCGGGAGCCCGCCTTGAAGTGGGGGAGCTGGAGCTCCCTGTGTTAGTCCATTAAAAAGAAGGCTGAGGGCAGACGTGGCTGCTGCCCATAAATATGCTAGGAGGACAAATGCAGGAAGAAAAGCAGGAATTATAGTTAAAGGTCTTACATAAATGGGCACAAACAGGCTATCAGGAATGTAGAGAGAAGCTGAAAGAAGCGATCCAACGGGAAAGGCCAAACCCAGACTACCCGGCTAAGCTTATGGAAAGGATGAAATTACATGGCTGGCAAGCAAGACAGCAAGCCAGACTATCCTTTCCAGTCCTGTACTTCCTAACCTATGCCAATCTGAGCAGGGCAACAGCTCAGTGGCTTTTTCTTTTGTCGTGTTCTCATCTTGTCCTCTACAACCATCGTGGATACAGAGAAGATGGCAAAATAGAAGGTGGCATGACACAAGTGGCCAGCCACAGCTACGCAATGAAGCTCAATGTCAGATCTCCAGAGCTGTTAGTGAACAGTTCACAACACTCCATAAAGGATAAAAGCCTGGTAGAAGAAAAAAAACAGACACATCAAGTCCGTTGCAAGAGTTATCTGTGGTCTGCCTGAAGACATCCTGAGAGTACAAAAGGGCGTCGGGTTAGTGTGTACCCTGCACGGTGCCAGACACTCAGCACCAGAAGTGGATGTTTGAAATCAGTGTCACAACCACTGGGACCTAAGAGTCAGGAGCAATTTTACTCCACAGACCTTTTGCTTCTCTGATGACGTTAAGAAAACAGCAGAAGAGCCTGCTGGCTCCCCCTGTATGCACAAAACTGGGGTTCAAACAGTTCCTGACACAACTGTGCAACGCTGGGATTCAAATGACTACCAAGCTGAAGTGCTGTGTGTCCTTGCTGTCTGGAAACTACTGGTTTGTGCTTGCAGAAGTATCTGCTTTTGTTTGTTCAGGTAACAGGCAATGCTAACAGCTGAAAAGTGTTTTGCTCCTGCATCTTACACTTTCTTGTTTACCCGTGCAGTAGGGGTATCAGAAAACTACCTGGCTAACACACAAGAATTTTATACCCATTCAATAAAATTGTAAATAATGGCGGAAAAAGTGTTAGGCAACAGAGAATCAACTGCTGTCTATGCCGAAAAGACCAATCCCTCTTCTGTCATGCAGAAATTCTAGGGAGGTTTGGGTTACACTGGAGGTGGGTGAGTGTCTGCCTTCTCCGTTCGCATCTCTGGGACAGGCTCGAAAATAGCTTCACACATTTCTGTGAAGTCGCATTTTTGCCCAAACGTGTGAAAAAAATGCTCCTTGGGCACCATCAGGGAATGATCAGATGACTCAAGGGCTAAATGTTCTCACAGCTTTTCCCTTTCAAGGACAATCTGTTGCACAGCCTCCGTTTCCTCTGCAAGCAGTGCCAGAACTGGTGGCCCTCGCTAGTTTGGCTAACAAGGGATCTATCACGGGCACGGAGCTCTCACGTCTGCTCCAACCACCTGGTGTTACCAAGATGGTGCCCTGGCCATGCAGCACAAGGGAGGCTGTGCCACTGATGGGCTGCTAGCCAGTGTTCTATTTCTAGTACCTCCTGTGCCACCAACTGTGGCAATGGCTGTGGCAGTGCCACAAGCCAGGGGCTGGGGAGCTGAGGTTACTGCACAGGAGCAGCTGAGGGGTAGAGCTGCACGGGCCTGTCGAGGTCTCGTGGGCTGGAGCAGCGTTACCTTTGTGCTGGGGGAGGGCAGAGAGCCTGACACAAAACGTCCCCAAAACAGCACTGGCATTTCTGCTCTCACACTGATCCTGGCATGACACCAACCATCTCTGTACTGGCTCCCAGCACGGCCCAGCATCAACTCTCTCAGATCTGAACCCAACACACCTTCCCACTAAGTGACAGGCTTTTCTCTCTTCATCCCCAGATAAAACACACATATGAGTGAAATGTACACCACATAAAGATGCTGCAGGAGGATAAACAGACAAGGTGACAGAGGAATGGGTATTGAAGGGTGAAATGACTGAATACCTGGCATAATCTCCACAGCAAAACTGGGCAAGAGATCAGCAAGCAGCCCTGTCCTGCCTAGAAAAGACAGAAGGAGGAGAACAAGGAGAGAGGTTACTGCAAGAAAAACACACTCCCCAGCCCCTGCCTTAGCCTCCAGTTCCCTTCCTCATCAGCCCACTTGCACTCTCGTGTTATGTGAATTCCTATCAACCAGAGATGTCATCCTGCTCGATGCCTGGTGTCTGCCTCTGCACTTCTGCCATTTCTGTGTCCTTGCATTTTATCTTTATCAGCAGAGTTGGGGGGGAAAGAATCTGGAACAGAGCTTCTCCAATCTAGGCACAAAATGACAAGAAAAAGGAGTCCCTTTAGCATGGTTACGTGGTAACATCTTTCTGGAGATATGCTCTATGCATGCAAAAAGCTCCTGGAAATACACAACAGTCCTCAAACAGAAGGACTTTGTTTACTTTTGAAAGGCACTGATGTAGTTTCTGTGGATGTGAAACATCTTTAGCCCAAGGCCATTGATAAATCAGACACATGCATCCAAAACCTGTGGGTGGTACTCTCCGTGTGGGGCTCTGCAAGTGCACAGACAGCTCCACGAAAGGAGCCTTGAAGCATGACTGTGCCTGTGTGCTAATTATTTGGAGATGCACAAGGAACTTGGTGAGACTATGTCATAAAGCCCAACTCCCAAGAGAAGCAAACCAGCCAGGGGAGGATTTGTGTGGAAATTTGTGTGGAGTCATTTTGCAAAAGGGGGGAAAAAAAAACCAAAAAACCAAAGGCAAGTCAACTTCAAAACTTAAAGCCAAATACAAACAAACAAAATCCAAGCCCAAAGGCAGCCTGGTGCCTATTTGTTTTGGCACTGAATGCCTGGGATATTTCCAACGCACAGCAAACATCCTGCCCAGTGTTCAGCTATAATTTACACACACCTGCATGGGCAGAACGGCCGTGCAGCTGTGCTGTGAACTCTTCTACAGGGCACCAGGATCATGCTGGGATTTTTAAAGACATGCACAAGGCAGGAGAGCTGCACTCTGAGGAGGGACACACACTGTGGGTGTAACATAACAGGCGCAGCTAAGGATAAGCCAATGCAAAAGTGGTAGAAAGCTACCTTTAACCTCCCCACAGGCCCTGCAGGTCCTGCACTAAGCAGCACTCGGACACAGTGATTGATGAACTGGATCCCAAGTTCCTTGGCCTCTAGTCTGTCCTTGAAGCACATTACAATCAAATTCCCACTGTCCGTTTTTTTCTCAGTGCTTCAGCAGAGGCTCTGTAGAGATCAAAAATCCACAAGGAAGCCTGCTGGAGCCATAATGAACATACCCTTGAGTGCAGGCAGTGCTTTGCAGCCAGTTGCAACTCATCAAAGCTGACTAGTACTCACAGTAACTCCTATCATGATGAGGTGGTCCTGAACTCTTAGCAAAAGACAGCACGGTGATGTTTCACATAATTATTCCCCATTTACCACTTTGAGGGAGGGCTCTTGCCATCAGTCCACTGCAACGTTTTCATCTACATTTACAAAGAGCTTCAGGACGTTCTTTGCAGTCCATTTTCTGCAGGGATCAAGTGTCCAAACCACTCGTGACTAGTGTGTTGTGGGAACGTGCTCCTGTATGCCCTCTGCTCACAAAACATATGGACACGCAAACAACATACGTGTGGCTTAAATCTTGGGTGCCACAGGTGGGCTCCAGACACGTGCACCAAATGCATGCCTTGTATGACAGTGTCCTAGATTTACAGTATGTTCCACACGCACATTAAATATATTCCTTATTTTCGCAAAAAAAACCCCAGGCAGTTCTTTCACAGGCCTCTGTGTGTGTGTGTGTGTGTATGTGAAGAGCACACGCATGAACCACATGCATGCAGAACATATGGGCAGACATGAGCATGTAGCTTGCCTCCCATGTGTTATTATCTCTGCACAAGCTCACATGCAGCCCCAGTTTGAGAGCAGATGTCAATGGATAAACAGTTGGAGGTACACAGCTAATTTAGGGCTTGAATCTGTGTTAACAAAGTTAAAGGAGTGACACCTATAAGGAGCAAAAACTCCATCTCAAATGGCCATAGCAAATAGGTGCCTGCTTTATTTTGAACCTACCTGAAGAGCCTTGAACCCTGCTAGTGCTGGGTCTTATGGTACCTTCTGATCCCCTAGAGGAACTACATGACCAAGGGGGAAGAAGCATCCCTCAAAAAAACAGTGCCTGAGAACTTGCTAAGTCATTACAAAGACAACCAAAGTGGTTCCTCTGTGCTACCTACAAGCAGTCAAGTATTTCCCTGCTCGTGCAGCCCGACTTGGTTCATCAGAGCCTTGCCTGGGGAATTTGGATCCCTGCCCTGGCAGCGGGGCTCACACAGCCCTGGGGGCCCCAGAGCCACCAGCAGGGATGCACAAAGCCTGGGAGGACCTGAGGCAGCAGCGAACACCACCACAGCTCAGTCTGAGCTCTGCTGCCTCGACTATCCCAGCTGACAGCCAGCGAGCCAAATGCCGCCTCTGGACTGCAGTGCCCCCAGCAGCCTTCCACAGCTCTGCCCCCTCCCCACCCTGGGCTGAACTAATTCTCTGATAAACCTTCCCCACACTATTTGTTCAGGGAAACCAACAGGCCGAGGCCGCCCGCGGTTGCCTCAGCAACGGGAGGCTCCCACCATTGTCCCTCACTGGAGGCAGCTTTCCTCACTCTGCTGCTGCTGCCTCTGCCAGCAACAAGTGGAGCAAAACCCCCACCCCGGCTGCCAGCAGGCACAGGGACAGGGCAGCGCCAGGGGGCAAGGGCTGCCAGTGGCTCTTGCCCTCCTGGTCCATGCAACCCTGGCCTACACATGGGCACACCCCAGAGCCAGGCAGTAGCCAGCAGAGGGGATCCTGGGACAGCACCCCAGTGGGTTGCACAGTGCCCAAAACACACAGAGCAGGGTCTCCTTTTGGCTGTAAAATCAGCCAAGACACGGTCACAGCACCCATCCAGCTCTCCGTGCCAAGGATGCTCCTTCCATGGGTGTTAAGCTCACCTCACTTCTCTCATTTTTTTTAAGGAAACTTTAAGGTGGAGGCTGGGGCTAGACAGCAATTGGTGGGGAGGAAACAATTTAGCAGAACGTCCTGCCAAGAGACCATCTGGCCACACCACGTCTGCACAGCAGCTCTGCCCAGCTGAGAAAGGGCTGCAGGCACTCCAAGACGTGGCTGGGCACCACTGCTGAGTCACAGCTCTGTACTCCCAGCCACAAGAGCTACGTGTCCTCTGTGCAAGCTCCCACCACCTCAACACTCCCGGCAGAAAAGAGTGAATAGAAAACGGCCCCGTTTACCAGGGTTGTCCCAGGTGACTGTGTCAGAGCTAGGAGCTTGTCCTCATTCCAGAAAGGATCTGGGACACGTGCCATCTCTATTCCCACCACGCTGCTGTGAGGCTTTACCTGCCCGAAGTGGCCTCTCACCAGGCACCTCACACGCCCCGGGCCCCAGCCAGCTTTGAAGTGCCAGGGAGCCCATGAGCCCCCCGTCTGCTCTGTGCAGAGCACAGCAGTAGAGCACAGGAGGAGGAATGGGAGAGGAAAAGCTGAGGGGATGACGCAGAGCGGCTCCAGGACGTGCAGAGACACAGCGGAGGCGAGCGAGGACAGGAGTTAATACACAGGAGGCAGGCAGGCGACAGAGCGGGAGAGCAAATAGCAGCAGATCAGGGAAGACCTGGAGTCAAGCAGACAATTAGCAGAGAGTCTGCAGAGAAGAGACACAAAAATAATTAGGGTAAGTGGTGCAGCTGAAAAGAAATGATGGCATGAATAAAGTAGGCGCAGGTGCAGTCAGGAACAGGGCAATTGGGTAAATATGGGAACGTGGTAAATGCTGTCAATTGCATAAATGTGATAAATATTGGGTAACTATGGCAATAACTTTTGAGCCGTTTTCCTCTTTGAAGGCTGCTTCTGCAGCCCTACCTGCTGCAGTGGAACCACGGGATGCAGTAGCTACAGAGAGAACTATTTCCTTCTCAGTGGCGGAAAAATGTGCCAAGCCATGCCACAGCAAGAGCCCCTGGCACAGGACACTGCCCTGAGGGGAGGCTGGAAAGCATAAGATAGGAAGTGTGGCCCTTGTAAATCAGACACTTTTCCAAGGAGGCTGCTGTGAGATTTATTGGGAGAGCATGGCTCTGCAATGAGTTCCTCTGTGCTCCCTCTGCTCGGAGTAAACTTTATCCTTTCTTCCCATCCTTCTCTTCAATTGGAGGGAGAAACAGCAGCAGTCCCCTTTTGGAGATCAAAGTTTTAGCAGGCAACAAAGACCTCCAAGGAGGCTGTTGCCATGGCTACCTTAGTAACAGAGGTCTTTTAATCACACCAGTCTCCTTTGTGAGCAGCGAGCGGCTGTCGCTGACAAATAAGGAGGAAAAGAGGGGTAAAAAACCTTGGCAACAAGTAGCACTTCTAAACGGTGTGAAATAACTAACTAGGAGTAGGCTGGGCTAGGGGTCCTGGAACCAGATCACAAAGACGGCAGCACTGCGCAGCACAGTGGTCGGGGGCAGTGCCCAATGAGGACAGGATGAGCACTCTGGGGGTAGGAGGGCAGGAGCAGCCTTCCTGGCATCAGCAACTTTCCTGGATTTTTAAGTGGAAGGCTCCTGTGCCAATCACTTCCTTCGCCCGCTGGCACCACCCACCTTTGGTCCCGAAAGTGCAGCTCAAGGTCGGCAAGCCCTCTCCGGTGAAGTTCCTTACAGGCATCTCCCCGGCTGAGATCTGGCCCTCTCATCCCCAGCTTGTGGCCAACAGCACCGATATCTCTGGCAGCTCCTGTGACCGAGCACTGGCTCGGATGCTACTGGCAGTTTTTCAGCAAATCAGAGCAAAATCCTAAAACCAACGTCTTGTAAGGGAGAGTTTTGCCAAGAGCTTTTCAATCTCCAAAATCATGTCGACTTTTATAATACAGTCCCTCCTGGCACAGAAGAGACTCCAAACCTGGCTATATTTATACCAGCTTTTGAGTCACTTTGCTGAGTAAGAACTGCCTTATTAGCATTGCACATCGTACACACGTGTCCCAGTAGAGATTTGTCCTCTCTGAAAGCCAACACATGTCTCTATTAGTACATTAATTACAGCACAATTTGCTGTGTGTGTATGTATCTACATTCTTTCCTACCTATAGGTGTCAAGACCGATAAATTTTGGGGTTAGCCTGGCTGGTAATACAAACTACTGAAGTTTGCAGTTTACCTTTGTTAAGTGCCGTCTTTGAAAATTAACAAAAACCTCAGGTGCTAATTGTTGTTATTTAAAGGACAACAATGGGAGAAGCTGAAGGTTTATCTGGGGAACTGATAAAACAAACTGATAAACTGTCAGCCTGACCTTGGTGGGTGGACATGGCGGTTACAGGACAACCAGAGGATCAGATCCAGCCAGCATGGATTTACAAAAACCCAGCAGGTCCTGTCTGACCAACCTTATCACCTTCTACGACCAGGTGACCCACTTGGGAGGATGAGGGGAAGGCTGAACCCTACCTGGACTTCAGCAAAGCCTTTGATACTGTCTCCCACAGCATTCTCCTGGAGAAGCTGGCAGCCCACAGCTTGGACAGGGGCACTCTCTGTTGGGTTAAGAACTGGCTGGATGGTCCAGCCCAGAGAGTGGTGGTGAATGGAGTTACTCGCCTCGAGTGCTGTGTCCACTTCTGAGCCCCTCACTACAAGAAAGACATTGAGGTGCTGGAGTGTGTCCAGAGAGGGGTAACGGAGCTGGGGAAGGGTCTGGAGCACAAGTGTTAAAAGGAGTGGCTGAGGGAGCTGGGGCTGTTCAGCCTGGAGAAAAGGAGGCTCAGAGGTGACCTTACCACTCTCTACAACTCCCTGGGAGGAGGCTGTAGACAGGAAGCCTCCTCTCGCAGGCAACTAGTGACAGGACAAGAGGCAATGGCCTCAAACTGCACCAAAGGAGATTCAGGATGGACATCAGGAAGAATTTATTCACTGAAAGGATGGTCAGGCATTAGAATAGGCCACCCAGGGAAGTGGTGGAGTCAACATCCCTGCAGGTGTTCAGGAAATGACTGGATGTGGCACTTGCTGATGTAGTTTGGTTGACAAGGTGGTGATTGGTCAAAGGTTGGACTTGATGTTTTTTTCCAACCTTAATGATTCTGTGATTAATTATAAAGTAGTATTTCACTAATATATAGTTTATGTAGTATTTGCTGCCCAAATGAAGGGGAAAAGAGCACGTTCAATAGATGTCTAGCAAAGCATACGGATCACTACCCAAAGTATCAAACCAACAGCTGGGATTAGTGGAGCCCTTTCCTGCCTCTTCCAAGAACTTGACAGGTCCCTGGAAATGAAGCCACTGTTTCATGAAGCATGTCTAAACTGTGTAAACTCTCAGAATGCAAACACTGCTGAGCCTGCACAGACCTACACATCTCAGGGTACCCAGCTGAGCTGAGCTGTACCTACAGCCACTGCTCTACAGCTGGCTCACCAGCCTGGCAAGGAGCAGCACAGCAGCTCCCACAGGACCCTGCACCTGGTTAGGAAATTCTGGCTCTTGGGAAGGCTTACTGTGTTATACACAATCCCATGCAACTAAGCTAGACAGCCTCCTGATGTGAGAAGGTTACACAAAGAATGGGGTATCCCCTGACACTGCCCTGTACTTCCAGTGTGAAGGGTACTGCAGGCACCCTGCACCCACTGCACTGGTACACGTGCAGTTCCTTCAGAAAGGCTGCAATGAATTACTTTACTGAAGCCCACTGACATTCTCATATAAACAGCAGTACACAGGGGCTACAAATAACAACATGATTAATAGCACTGTGTTTCAAGAAGCAGGACACTAGCTGATAGCTACTATGACAGAAACGCACTTTTTAAAATTTTGGATTCAGCCTTTTAGATTCAATCGCATTATTTCTAAAAAATAAAAACATATAAAGTTGCAAATGGATTCACCAGCCCAGCTATAATGTCAGCAAAGGTTCTGCACTTCTAGTAAAGCACATGAGTGCAGAGAGCATCACTTGGCTCCTGCTGTGGAATTGCTAAGCTCTGTCCAGTCCTGCTGCAGCAGAAGCAGAGCTCATACAGCTTCCAGCACACTACACCCCATTTGGAGATTCCAAACACCATCAAAATACACATATATCAGAGAATCACAGAATCATTTAGGTTGGAAAAGAACTCTTGAGATCATTAAGTCCAACCTATGACCGAACACCACGAGGTCAAGCAGACCACTGAGTGCCACGTCCAGTCTTTCCTTCAACACCTTCAGGGATCGTGACTCCACCACCCCCCTGGGCAGCCCATTCCAATGTTTAACAACCCTTTATGTGAAGAAATTCCTTCTGATGTCCAACCTGAACCCCCCAGGCACAGCTTGAGGCCATGTCCTCTTGTCCAGTCACTTGTTGCCTGAGAGAAGAGACTGACCCCCACCTTGCTACAACCTCCTTTCAGATAGTTTTAGAGAGCAATAAGGTCTAAAATATGTATTTTATATATAAAAAATGTGTAATAGTACTTTTTATTTAAATTCTTCCCTTACTGGTTCACTACCAGTCAATCTCCTCTTGTGTTTCTGAGGCACAGAGGTTACTCTCCCTCTTCCCTCACCTGCACTGATTCCATCAGAGAGAGTAAAGACCCTGACTAAGCAAAAGCTACTGACTGGTCTTCTCAGCAAAGCACATAATAAGCACATGCTTAAAATCAGGTATGCTTTAAAAATCCTATCAGCTTTGCTGAGCACAAATGCATATTAATTAATTCCTTTATGTTCTTGAAATGAAGGTAGCACAAGGGATTCTCTGATGCTACCCAGAGCTGACCAGCAGCTCTGTGTGCCAACACAACACATCCAGGTGACAAAACCCAACATGCAAACCCATCATGGCTCAGGCTGACTGGCTTAAGAGTTCACTGGTAGTCTCAGTGATCGCTTCCCTAAGAAAAAAAAAATGCTGTAACTTGCTCAGGTTTTGGATTTTGGTTCAATTTGTGATAAAGCAGCTTTTGACCGATTTTTAAAGGTGTGATTCACTGTATAAAAGCAGGACCCTCCACTTTTGGCTAAACAAACTTCCATTAATTTATCAGTGCTATTAGGTATCTACCATTTTTGCCTCTCAGACCCTTCATAGTTCCTACGTGCTGTAAAACTGCCCTGTCCAGCAGTATCTCTCTCTAATTTAAAAGTCCTGGGTTTTCTATCATCCCAAATGATAAAGTGACAATGCCCTAGTCAAAATTCTAATTTAGGCTTAAATTATGCAGCAACCCCAAAATAAGCAATGTAAATGATATCTGAAAGCCCAGTCTCAACAGAGAGCAAACAGCAATGTGCTGTGGGAATCACAGTGTCTCTCACACACCATCCCTCCACTGCTCCAACCTAACAGGGAATCTGGGTTCCACCCAAAGAGCAGAAACCAAACAAAACCCTTTTACCACATGTTTCCTAGGACTGTGGAATCGCTCCAATCTACATCTGTACCCAGTGTCTCCCTCCAAGCAGTGGCACGGAATGAAAAATGCCCCAGAAGATGCCAGAGTATTAAGAAATGGTATTTTCACCGCTGGCTGCTTTATCCTTTAGCCATCAAAGGGGAGAGATAAAGGAAAAAGAAGGAAAAGTAACGGCAAAGGCAGAAGGAAAAGAATAAGGTGGGAAGGGGGAGGGAGGCAGGGAGGGAAGTAACCCTGGAATTGCACCAAAAGCTGGAATGTTGCCTCCATACACACTACCCAGGAAAAGAAATATTCACAAGCTGCGCCTAACAGCATGAGGCAGAACAAAGTATGCCCACAACAAGTCTGCTTCATGCTGCTGCCAAACTTGGCACGAGTGCTGCACACAGCACAAGGTCAGACCCACAAGCTGAACAGAAAAGCAGATGTGGCCGAGGGTAACACAAAGCTACGTGTTTCCTCCCAACATAACCACAACAAACTGGGAACAGGGACACCAAGCCAGCTCCAGAGGAGGGGATTTCTATGTTTTCTCCCCACATAATCTTCTGTACACACCAAAAACCAGATTCTTCCTGTTACCATGGCACTGTTTCATCACTGGTGTCTGAGCACAGTTGTAGACACGAGAGGAAGACACCAAATCCTGAACAGGAAGGTGGAGAAAGGACAAAAATTCAGCAGCTCATCACCACACAGCCCCAGACAGGCCCTCTGGAGAGGGTATGTAACAGCTACTACCATTGCCATCTGGCAGATATAATGTCACCTGAGCCCACACGGGTCAGTCCTGGGCCTCTTATTAACCGGCATATGATACACAGTCACACCGTGGGTTTGAACAGGCAAATGACACTTTTCTGGAGGGACCAGGCTGACCTTCCACCTTCTGACCTTCCACTCCAATTGTCCATTGCTTGACCATCCTCTGAAGGGCTGAGGAGAGGTGGTGGCACTGTCATCCATTCAACCTGGTTTACTTTGTGATGATAACTACAGTTCCAAATACAAATGTCAATTAAACTCTGGCCTTAGGCAGAAGGGCAAGGGCACTTGACAGACTTGTTCTATCATGCTTCCACATATCACCTAGACACTATTGGCCCAAGCTTTTTAACATTTCCTTCCCAGGATGTACAGAATCTGTACACCCAAGAACCATGCTGACTAGACAAATGTTGCTATCAGCAGGTCTTAAGGAGAGTCGGGAAAAACTCATCTGAGGCATCTAGGGTTCAACTACTACAGCTGGCTCAAGGAACTCAATGAATGTCCCTGAAAGGCCCATTCCACTCTGCTTTTCTCCTCTAGCTGCGATGGGTTGCTTTTCTGACCTTTACAGTGAGCTGGATCATGGAAGCCATCACTGAAAGCTAACCCTGCAAATAGGAAAGGAACTGGTCCTGCTCACCACACTGCTCAGGGGAGCTTAAGCCAAGCATGCAGACCACACATGCACACCTGCACCAGCTCAGACGTGACTGGGGTGACTATGAAACTGCACCTCTAACTGGACAAGTAGCATTAGGCAGACAAAATAACCTCCCAGACTGACACACCTAACACAGTACTTCTTGACATCCTCACAGGTCAGAAGAGCGGGACGGAGGGAATGTTAAAAAGACAGCAAAAATCATAGGATTTGCTGTCTTCTGGGTGTCTATTTTTAAAAGATTCTGTCTCAAGTGTTCATTTTGCCGCAAGTTTATTGTTTTGCACCTTAAAAAACAAGGGTTCTGACTTTCCACAGCCCTGCACTCTCTGCAGTCACTGACGCCTGTGTAACGTGTGAGCGGTGTGGGTGTAAACACTCCTATTCTGGTTTGGTAGCATTTGCCACCCACTTTGCCAAGGTGTGAATGACTGCACAAGGTGCAAGGCAATGGTGAAGGTGCTGTTTTACACAGCTCCTACACCCCATAGTAATAGGGTGCACAGATATGTGGAGAGAGCGAGAGGGCAGAAGGAAAGGTGCATCAGGTACCTGCTGAAAAAGCAATCTGACAAGAGGGCTCACCCAGCACAAGCAGCTCCACTGATTCTTCATTCTTGCCCTCCACGTCATCTGGTGTGATAATAAGGCAGTAGTAGAGCCCACTGTCTCCCCACATCAACTTCCCAATCTGCAGGTCTGCATCTGGAAGGCAAAAATGAAAAGTCAAGCTTCCCCTCCAACACCTAAAGGAAAAATGAAGCGTTGAATGCACTGTGTCCACATCTGCATCCCAAATCCATTTCATTTCCTTACTAAGAAGAGGAGTTAATCTTATCCTGAACATCACAGGAAAAAAACCAACGGGCTCGGGACTTGGAGCTGCAGGTGGGAAGACAGATAATGCTGCAGAGGCAACTCTGCAAGTGCCAGGAGCAGAAGGGGTAACTAATGTCACTCTCTATCCTCCTCCATGGCCTGGGAGCCCAAACTATTTACAACATTAAAGAAGGGCTTAGACATTGTCTCCCCTACAGCACCTCAGTCATCTGCCAGACGTCACGGGGAGACAAAGGAAAACACTCCTCCTTGCTGAGGTTGATCACACACTCTCCAACTCCAAGGAGTCTCCACTTCTGGCTAGGAGGTCTCCTGAGCCAAGCAGAAACCTTTTACTTTGGAGGGACAAGGTTTCTCACACAGCCTTCCAGAAAAAATGTAGCAGGACCCTGACACCCCTCATCTCCACCCAACAGGACTTCGCCCCACAGGAATCTCTCCTCACTGCCCAAGGCTGTGTGGCTTT
The DNA here is from genome assembly GCF_003945725.1 of Corapipo altera. NCBI lineage: Eukaryota > Metazoa > Chordata > Aves > Passeriformes > Pipridae > Corapipo > Corapipo altera. The sequence continues at coordinate 514,703 of NW_020884954.1, read as the reverse complement.
AGACTCATTATAGCTAAAGTCCAGGGCTGAGCAAACATGAGGTGTAGGATAATTTGAGGATTTTGGAACTGGGAAAAAAATCAGTGGGATTTGTAAGGAAGAAAAACCCAGCTTGCAGAGACTGAATTCGTATCTCTCTTGCTGGAAATCTCTAGATTTCCTTTGTTAAGTAAAATCTATATATAGAGCAATATGCAGAAGCCAGGAATGAAAACATTCCACTTCATTGAAGGGAAAAAAAGAATTCTGTATCCGGGTTGGAGACCTACATGGAGACAAATAAGAGGAAGTGCCAAAGGAAATTCCCTTTGGGTCTAGGGTTGGTTGGCTGAATCCTGAATGTCTGACATACAACTGTCAGACAATTACTGCCAGACTCCAGTATCCCAAATTGCTAGGGGTCCATTCCAGCCCCCACCAAGCATGACTGGGGTAGGAGAGTTACCATGGACAATGCTGACGTCTCTTTCCTTATAGAAGTCCCCTATAGTGATGGCAGATCCCTGCTTGGAGGCCACGACACGGACTGTCCTTCTGCTGTCCACACAGTCCAGGTAGGGATCCCAGTCCAGGTTCCTCTTGCTCATTGTTTGTAACCCAGAGGTCACCATTCCCAAAGCTTCTCCCATCCGGTCCTGGCAGTAAGATTTGTACCTCCACTGCACCACAGCTGGTTGGGTCGAAGAAGTAGAGAAATGGCAGCGAAGCAGAGCAGGCTGAAACAGCATGGCCACCTTCTTCTTCTCAGGTACAGTGACCTGCAACCCTTCCACCTCAGCTAAAAGACAAAAACATGAGTATCATATGCCTTGGCACTGCTTGAAGAGGGAGCTACTGCATTTTATCACAGCATCATTCCCCCCCCCCCCCCACAAAACTGTCCCTCTGTTTCAGGTGCTAGGGTGCAATATTCCTCAATGTCGCTGTAAGGACGGATGTTGGCAGCAGAAGTAAGTTTGCTTTTTTCCTAGCCTACAGCCACAAATAAAAATACACCATGATGGGGCTGAAGGCTCAGATGTAGCACCCTTATGCTGCACAGGCCCTAACACAGTGGTGTGATGATTCACAGCTTCTGTGGCAGGTTCTCAGATAAGGAAGAGGTATTTTAGGGATGGCCATGCTGCACTTCTACAGCAGGTCAGCCAAGGGGTCAGATCCCAAGTGCGTAACAACCCCACTGCAGAATAAGTCACCCCCCTCCCAATTTCAGTGGCATCACACTTCCTCTTCATAAGCCAAGCAACACACAGTGCCTGGCCCAGCCTGTTGTGCACTGGTGCCCAGTTAGTGCTGCTTGCTCTGCCAACCTCTAGAGATGCATGAAGGAGTGGATCCAAATCAGACAGCTCATCCCAGGGCTGGCAAGTAGCGCTGAGAGAAATTGCTCCATGTGGGAGGTGTGGAGAAAAATGGCCCAAACACTCAAGTTTTTCACATTCCCAGGGAGGAGAGGGATCTCAATATGTAATGTTTATCTACCAGCTGACAGGAGAGCTGCAGCCTGGAGCTCTGATGTATTAAGGCCCCAGAGAAGACGCATGGGACCGCTGCCACATCCTTATGTAGCTTAGGGAGAAGAGTCAGTGAGCAGTGTCAGCACAGAGCCCTTGGGAGAGTGAGGTACTCCATCTACCCACAGGGGAAAGGCCAAAACCTTCCCCGCACGCCCTTCACTGCTTCCCTCCTTGTGCTGCAGGCAGCAATGCCTGAGAGCACTTACACAACACTGGAGAAAAAGGAACCAGAGTCAGTATTGAAAATATTGGTGATGACTCCCTGCTCAGAGTTCACACACACCCCAGAGCAGCGCACGATGAAAGAGAGGACAAGACACAAAAGACAATCAAGAGAATAGAGCAGAAAAGAAAGTTTACACAACATCTGGAGAATGGACTGATGAACTTAGGGAAGCTTAGGGAGGAACAAAAGACTGAGGACAAATTAAGGCTTCCCGATGTCAGGAAGCAGTAGAAGAGAAGGGAAAATGCCAAGAAAGAAGAAAACAGACAGAGTAGGGATAGAGTATCAAGTAAGTATAGGAAGCAGAAGGATAAGCAGGATGACAATCATGGAAGCTTACATTCAGCTGGAAGAAACTGAAGAAGGTGTCTCAGCCCAGGTCAAAATAATTTCAAAGGACTAGAGTTGCAGGAGATTAAGAAACGATGTAGAGAAGAGAGGAAAAGGAGTCAGCAAAAATAACCCACCCACTCCAGAAAGTGGAGATGAAAAGGAGATGGAAGCTGGCCAAAGAAAATGAAATGACAGGAGGTATCTTTAGAATGGGGGAAAAAAAGGCATAGACTAAAGCACTGAAGCTTGAAGCAGACAGAGCAATAAACGCATCAACAGTATGACAACAGCAGGCATGAAGAGACAAGGTCGAGTTGGAGACAGCTGCAGACCTGAAAAGCAAAAGCAAGCAGAGATTGCACAACCAGGATTCAGAACCAAAGGAAAGTGAAGAGGTTGGAACAACAGCAAATACTAAATTCAACACGTTATCTATGTCCAAACTACTAATCACAACAAAGCCTACAAATACCACTCAGGGGACAAAAACACAGCATGGACAGAGCCTAGGGGAAAGCTTATTTCAGATAGGCAAGATGGTCCCTGACACTAAAAAAAGAGTTACTGATCTAGGCAGGACTTGACGCTGGGGACTACTATGTGAAGGCCTGAAGTGCACAGGGGTGCTGTGGCACTTGCACATAAATGCCATATTCATAGAATCATAGAATCAGATGGGTTGGAAAGGACCTCTGAGATCATCAAGTCCAACCCTTGATCCACTACCACCACAGTTGCTAGACCATGGCACTAAGTGCCACGTCCAGCCTCATCTTAAACACCTCCAGGGACGGAGAATCCACCCCTTCCCTGGGCAGCCCAATCCACCCCTTCCCTGGGCAGCCCATTCCAATGGCTGAGCACCCTCTCTGTAAAGAATTTCTTTCTAATATCCAACCTAAACCTCCCCTGGCACAGCTTAAGGCCATGCCCTCTTGTCCTACTGCTGATTGCCTGGGAGAAGAGACCAACCCCCACCTGCCTACAACCTCCTCTCAGGGAGTTGTAGAGAGTGATGAGGTCTCCCCTGAGCCTTCTCTTCTCCAGGCTAAACAACCCCAGCTCCCTCAGCCTCTCCTCATAGGACTTGTGTTCAAGTCCCTTCCCCAGCCTCGTTGCCCTTCTCTGCACCTGCTCCAGCACCTCAACATCTTTCCTGAACTGAGGGGCCCAGAACTGGACACAGCACTCCAGGTAAGGCCTCACCAGTGCTGAGTACAGGGGCAGAATCACTTCCTTGGTCCTGCTGGCCACACTGTTCCATGCATTAAAAAAATGCATGACATCATGGATATAGTGCTTGTGCCACATGGAAGCTGCACAAGAGATACTGGTCCTGACAGAAGCGCTTGGACACAAATCCAAACGCCAAAGTGTGGGCATTCTCCAGAGCGCCACCAAACACGGCTTAGGTCTCCCACAGGAGAGGCAGGGCCATGAGGCCGTCCCTGCACTTTCCCAAGGCACAGGCAAAGAGACAATTCAGGAAGCAGCCACTGGGATATTTCTGCCAGGCCTCCTTCTCTCAGTGACCAAACACAGGGGCCGTGCGGCACTAAGGGAACGACAGCACTTGCTTCTCAAGGTGAACCGAGCGGCAATGTCTTATTCTCTCCTCTCCAGAGATTTGTGCTTTCTGGGTTGCATCTGGATGCAACAGGCATGACAAACACCTTGAAAAACAAATGGGTCCAGGTCAGACCTGTGTCTGGCAACTCTGTGCCTGACCGCTCGCAGTCTGAGGCCAAAGCCAGCATGTGACATGAGCTGATCAAGTGACTCATCACGTTACCTCAGCTTCAGGGATAAAACAGTGACACACTGAATATTTAAATCTTTCCCTTGTGAACCAAGTACTCTGCTTAGTAAACACTGTGCTTTCAGCTAACCATGCACTGTAGCCCTCCTTTCCTGTTAATGAGATTAATGAGTTTGGCAAGCCGGGGACTGCTTTAATAAATGATTAGCTGAGCTTTAGCAAATTCTCATCTGACTAACTTTCCCCACCATACCCCCATGTGAATGCCTATTTCAAGAAAAGAAACACAGCTTTTGAGAACACATAGGAATTTTTTTTCTAGACTATTCTTTTTCTAGCTTTTTGGAGATGTGCAGAAAATTATCTGGCATTTTCTATATCCTATCCCAAGCTCTTTATTAACTTCTGAAGTATTATTTTCGGATTCTTTCCAGGAATAGCATTTAAGAGCAACACAGTGCCTCAGACCGAGAGACTGGAGCAGTGGAAACTTTAGATCTATTTAAGTCAAATTATATATAATTATATATGGCTGAACTGGGAAATTATACACCTGTTATTTCCTCTGCCAAAAAAAGAAAAAAAAAGACTGGAATTGATTCATGTAGCACATCACTGCTGTAACAGTGTCCATCAAAAAGGCCAGCGGGATGTCTGACAGCCTGAAGACAAGATGGTGGCTTTTACATGGATCAGGAATTATAGTGGTCTGCTTAGGAACTCCTCACCTTCAAGAAGAAACCGTGACCTCAAAAAACTTCAAGAGACTAGCCAAGATAAGAAAAGCCTCAGATGTATCACAGGGCAGAACTCTGGGTTGTTAATGTAGCAGAGAAAAAACTTGAATTACGTGAAAACCAATGACAAGCCGAGTGACAGCACCACGGTAGCTTTGTCTAGTTCAATATAAGTAGGACTAAAAAGAAACTGAGTTGTGTTGTGCTATGTTTTGATTAATGCAGACAGAGCAAGATTAGCCTTTACTTCAAAATCACCATAGAAATGCAATTCCTGCACTCCAGAGAAGCAACCTGTTCATTGTGAATTTCACAACGTTTGAAGTTTCACAAGAAAAAAGAATCTAGCTCGTGGGAGTACTCTAACCATTTTGCTTTCCATCCTTCTTGTTCTCGTAAACCCTCAGAAAAAGGTCTGAAAATATTAATCAAGTGCACCTTAAAAAACCAGATATCCTTAGTCTTAGAAAATAAAAAGAATCCATGGTTTCGTGTGCCTATACATATGTATATACACAGTCCCAGAGAAAAAGCTTAAAAATAATCACACTTCAGAAATATGATTGTATGGGGTCTGTCTGCTTCAATTGGCAATGTACATTCCCCTCCTCTCTCTGTTTCTTTTCCTAAACTATCTTCAGATTATGCATTCAAACTATGCAATCAACACTACACACGAGCTATCACTAATACATTTCACTGGTGATTAAAGCAAATTCCAGGAAGTGATTACAGGAGGGGATATTTGTAAGGGCGCCTTTGAGCCCTGTGAGTCTGATCTCCATAAGCGCCTTCCTTGAGCAAAGGAGGGAAAGCAATTGAGGGGTGATAACTGAGCCTTTTGCTTTGCCCTTGCCCTCCAGAGAAGTCTATGCCTCCCTGAGGTGAAATGAATCCCAGGAAGATTTACCTCCACCACACAGCCTTAAGTTAGCCTCTATTAATAGAATCACAGAATGGTTTGGGTTGGGGGGGACCTCAAAGATCTAGTCAGAATAAAATTGATCTGAAGCACCAATCCCCGTAATGGCAAAGCCACACAGTGTAGTTCAGCCTAACGGGTCTCAGGTTGCATCCTTCTGGCACACAAGATTTGAGTCCAAGAGAAGGCAGGACACATCATTCTTCAGGTCAGCATGAGTCTCCCTACCTGTGCATGCATCTCATCTCTTTCTTTGCTATTATTTGGCTCACACTACCACTTGCCCGAGGCAGTACAGCTGATGCTATAAAGCTACAAAAATTACATCCTCCCAGTTTTACACACCTTTATTGACAGAAGTTGTTGCATGCAGTTGGGCCCTGAAACAGGCACCTCAGGAAAAATACTCCTAGACTACACCTAAGGGCTTCAGCAGAAAAGCATACACTCATTGGTAAGAGACAGTGCCCTTAGGGCATAGTTTATAACACCTCCCTGAACAAAATAAACTGTTGGGCAAAAGGATCTTTGTTTATTGTACGTTGGCTACTACCCATCATTTAGAAGTGTCCTTTCCCCCTCTGCTGAATACTGGCACACCATCCACTCTCAAATGTGGATCAAGCCTGAATCGGGAAGCCCAAGACATGGACTCTGAGGCTGGAAAGTTAGAGGTGATAAACAGATGTGTAAACTGATGAATGGAGAGCCAGTGGGATCACTAGGATTGTGTTGTAGACTCTTGCCTACTCATGCTGGACTAAATCCAATCCATGCAATTTATCAGCAAAAGCCATCACCATCAGACTGTGTTGAGTGCCTTTTGGGAAATGAATTGGATGGCTTGGTCTGGTTCCTATCAGACTTGTGTTCTTAGCTACGTGACCACTAATTGTCAGCTTTTTTGGAAGCAAGAAACCAACTCCTGAACAGGTCAGGAGCAATTGAGGTGAAAGCATGGTTCTGATTTTTTGCAGCTCCATAGCAAAACCAAGAATTTCAGCTCTCTGACTGTTTAACCTGGAAAGGGGAAAGCCCACAGCAGCTGCAGAAAAGCATGGCCTTACACACCCAGTACAGTACCTCAATAAAAGAAAAAACAATCCATGTAGGACAGCCCAGGCTGTGCAAACAGACTGGACTATTCCATGATCTTCCCCATTCTCTGTGGTGCTGTTCCCAGGTACCCTGTGCTCCTGACTTTGGTCTCTCTTCATCACTTTCCCCGTGCTCCTTATACTCCCTTATGACCTACCCCTTTCACATATTGACTAAAGTCACCCCAGAGGTTCTCAGGCAAATTATCTCAGCTGTGGCCACCAGATCAAATCCACCCTGTCTTATTACTGTCTGAAAGCTGTTACAATTGTTGGATGCCTCATGATTTACAGTATTGGTTCAGCATCCCAGAATTCATGCTCAGAACTATCACTCAGCAACTGATCACCACCACACCTGAGAACAAAGGAAAATAAATGGGAAGAGTCTCTCCGAGCTTTATAACACCAAGCATTAACACCTGTCCTTGGGATAGTGTTGGGATTTCCACTGGTGCCAGTCCCACTCAAGGTGACCTCACAGGACTGGAAAGTAAGAAAAAATGTGAGATTTCTTCCCAGTTATGCTGCACGTATGCTCTGTGAAGCCAGGCAAGGGAAGTCAGATGAACATTTTGTGCCAAGACAGACGAGACAGTCCATCCATTTCCCTGCCTTCCCAAGAAGCGTGCTCAGTTGGCCAGGAGACAACAAAGCACAGCTGTGCTCCAGCATGGCCCCTCAGCCTGCTCTCCTGAACTGTGGCTGGGGAAGCTGAGGTAGTAAATACACCCACCTCTCTACTACACTATTGCACTGCAGTGGCTCTTCTGCATAGGGAGAATAAACAGGGACCAAGCCCTAAATTAGTGGAGGGAGAAAAGACCCCATTTCAACATGGGCAGTCTTCTAATTGTAATCTTTCCAAGCTTAGTCCAAGTTGTGAGGCAGAAAAATATTGCTCTGCTTGTTCTGTATGTAAAACTGGAGCTCAGCCTCCAGTACAACACTTCTCTAGATTTAATTGCATTACAAATTACAGCACTATTAAGAATAACGGTAAGCACGAGGAGAGGATTCATTCCAGAATCAAGCTGCACTTGGTAGTTTACAAAAACCAGCTTTACACAGTGACTTAAGAATACTTGGCAAATTGTATCTTCTTTCTATAGAATGAGAACACAGTCCCACACATATCTTAACCTGTGTGACCTCACAGGAAGGAATAAAGGATGACCTGTTCTTCATCCATTTGCTGTTGTTATTAAAACACTAGCTTTAGAAACGTGGGAGAGCAGGATAGGAGGAGGAGAAGCCAAACCAAATCCTTTGTACCTCACACAGGATTTTTTGAAATTGCAGTAAGAACTCACAATGCGCAAAACCAAACAAAAGATAAATGCAAGAGCCAAAAATTAAAGACAAACAAAGGACAGAGAGGAATTACTGCTGGGAGGAAAGGAACTGCGAGTGCTGATTAGAAATTTCTCAGCCCACCTCGAGGAGGGAGGAGGGGAGAGAAGGGGACGAGAGCCTTCTCTTGAGAGTCTTCTCTTTCATGCTCCCTTTTGTCTCCCTGCTTCCTCCCCCCCATCTTGCACTCTGCCTCCTACCCTGGCCCCTCCACCTCCCAGCCCCCACTTCTCTCTCTGAGAGCAGAGTGCACCACTCAGGCTGGATTAGGGCTCCTTACCTTGATGCAGACCCTTCATTCCTTTGCACAGCCACTGGGGAGAGGAAAATCTTGAATCCATGTTTGCTAGCCTCTCCTCCCTTTCTGTGCACACACGTGCTCACACTCACACACCTTGGCTTATTTGCTTTCTCTCGGCCATGAAAAAGGACAGCAGCACCTGATTTATTGCTGGGCAGCAGCGGCCAGAAGCTGGAGGGGAGCAGGCGGGCTCCGGCTGCCTCGATCTCTCAGCACGCAGCTGTGGATAACCTGTTGCCTCCGGAAGCCTGTGCCCACTGGCTCTCGACTAGCACCAGCAGCACGCAGTCCTGCCTCAAAACCCCGGGGCTAGAGGAAACGGGAAGGTCTTCCTACTACTGCGGCACCTCTCTCTCTCTCTCTGCATTGACCCTGCATGCTCCGAACAGCGGTCGCTGCCAGGAATCCTGAACTACCTTCGACGGAGGGAGGGAAGTGTCAGCAGCCCAGTCTTTTAGCCGGATGGAAAAGTCCTGATCTATCTGCACATGTCCAGATAAAGGAGCTCTTTAAAAAGAGGGAGGAATGTAATGTCACGTTTATCTGCACCCTGTACTCCTTTCCCAGCCCCTGGATGCTGTTTTATCAGCTCATTACTGTGGCTAGTGGGAAAGGAGTGGTAGTTGTGGGTGCGCTGGCACTCCAGACCAACTCGGTGAGGGCAGGATACATTTGGAAGCAGCCAAATGGCAGGGAGGGAGCGAGGATGAGCTGGAAGCTGCTGAAGCCCCAGATGAAGCCGTGAAACCCTGGAAGGGAGCAGTAGGCAGGCACCGGTGTTGAAGATGACTCAGAGTGAAAAAGCAAGGAAAGGGGTGGGTGGGTAGTGGGAGAGAAGTGTTATGACTAAAAGCCGAATTTACTGCTTGTGAATCCTAAATCTGAATAGGAAGAGGGAAGAGGCTGAGGTCTTCTTTGTGGGATACATCGGTGGCGGTGGGAAATATGTGCCACTTAAACCAAGTGTGTCTGTTTCTTTCAGCCTGTAACCAGCCTGCCTGGCTAAGTCATCCTGCTGCAGCTTTTCCTAAAGCCTGCTGCTCCTGCCTGTGCCTGGCTGCTGCACTGGCTCACAGGAGCCAGATCTTGTCCCTCAGAGAAGGCTCCCTCTTTCCTCCCTGATTCCCGGCTGCCCTGCCGTTCTCATTCTGTTTTAATCCTTCTCTTTTCCTCGCTGTCCAGCTCTCAGACCCAGCCCCTTTTCAGCTTGTTCCCCCTGCCCTCTCCCCCTCTCCGGCTCCCCTCCCCCTGGCTTAGGGAGGGAGGGCTCGCCCGACGGGCAAGAGGTGGTGGGCGAGTTGGGCTGAGGAGGGGGGGGGCAGTCCCCTCCTACGGTCACAAAGGCCTTGGGCACAACTGCACCGTCACGGGGAAGGCCCCCCCGGAGGCCGGGGCAGAGGCAGCGCAGCCCCCTCCTCTCACAGCTCTGTTAGGACGGCGTGTGCGGTCAGGACAGCGGGTAAAGGAGAAGTTCCTGCGATTGTTCCCGGCCTAGCACGGGCGGGCGAGGGGGAGCCGAGGGTTTGTCGCCATCCCTCCCGCACCGCGGCCAAGGACACTCCAGCTCCCCCGCTTTCCAGCTGCCTTCCCGGGCCGGCTCCCACCTTCCCCGCCGCCGGCGCGCTTCTCTCCCGCCGGCCCCGCGGCGAACAAGCGGCCCCAGCGCCCCAGGGGCCACGCGGAGCGAAGCGCCAGGGACCCCTTAGACCTGCCCCCAGGGACCCCTCGGACCTGCCCCCCCGGGGACCCCTCGGACCTGCCCCCCGGGAGCCCCTCGGATCTGCCCCCCGGGGGCCCCTCGGATCTGCCCCCCGGGGGCCCCTCGGACCTGCCCCCCGGGGGCCCCTCGGACCTGCCCCCCGGGAGCCCCTCGGATCTGCCCCCCGGGAGCCCCTCGGACCTGCCCCCCGGGAGCCCCCCGGATCTGCCCCCGGGGGCCCCGGGCGGGCAGGAGGCCCCGCCCCCCCCCCCCCCCGTCCCCAGCCCCTCTCCGCGAAGTCTCCGCAAACTGCACCGCGGGACGCCCCGCAGCAGCCCTCACCCCGCGCCCGCTCCCCCCGCCCCTGCCCCCCCGCGGTGGCCCCCCACCCCCCCCCCCCCCCATTTTCTCCCTAAAGAGAGCCGCTGGGCACGGCACGGGCACGTCGGGGCCGCCGGGGCGCCCGTGGCCCTACCTGCGAGCCACAGCAGGACGATCCATCCCAGGACGTGCCCATCCATCTTTCCCAGTGGTCCAGGCGGCGCGGGGCGGGAGGGAGGGAGGGCGGGAGAGGCGCGGGGGCGGCCCCGCTCGGGCAGCCGCCTCCCCGCAGCGCCGGCCGGGCTGGCGGAGCGGCCGCGCCGTGTGGATCCGCTCCCGTTCCCGTTCCCGCTCCTGCTCCGCTCCTCCCCCGCCGCCCGTGCCCGCGGCCGCCCCCGCGGCTGTCCGGGCGCGGGAGGGGGGATGCGGCTTCCCGAAAGGGCTTCCCGAAACTGCTTCCCTGCCTGCCTGGCTCCCTCCCTCCCTCCGGCGAAGGCGCGTTTCGGTTGCCAGGTGCCGCTCCTCAGCCTACGGGCACCCCGGCACGTTCCTCCGCAAATCCTTCATCCCCCTCCGGCATCCCTCCGCTTCTTGGCGGGGTTCTTACAACTTCTAGTAAGCGCTTAAAAACGTCCCCGCCGATCGTCTGTCCTCCCCAAATTAACCTTAACGTGTACCTTGGGAAATAAGTGTAGACGGTTCCTGTTCGAAATTTCCCCGGGGTTTCCACTTCCAGCATGGGCACTGCAACTAATTACTGTAATTTTTAGATGAAGAAGGGATATAATTTTAGATGGAATATAATTTTAGATGAGGAAGAGGTGTTCTGGCTGTTAGCAACGGGCAGCTGAGTTGTGGGGTGTTAAGTTGTTGTGCAAACATGATACCGGGAGGGGATGGAATTCTTTTTTTGTGAGGAAGGGGACAGCCAACTAGATATACAGCTAAAAATGACATTTTAGGATATGGACGTTGCTTGGAAATTAAATGGTCCTGGCCACGGTGAAGCCACATGGATACACACTCACTGTACTTAAAACTTTTACAGTTTCTGTGAAAACTTAATAAATCAGTGGGATTATTCATAGGCCTAGAGCTGGCTAAAATAGCATCGTGCTTCCTTTGGTGGCTCAGCACCTTCCAACATGGCACTCACCACTCACAGCATCCAGCACAGCTCCCCTTTGCATGTTTGTTGTTCACCCTCAGGCATTTTTCTTGCAGGGGCTTGGCTGGTCTTTGTAACCAAAGCTGGGATGATGCAGATATCAGCAATACACACGGGAGATGGGAGTAGTCTTCATCTCATCTGGAATCTGCCCAAAGAACACGAACAATTCTGATTTTCCTAACGCAAAGCACTGCTGAAAGGGTGCACAGGGGTGCCTGCAGTAAAACTGCACAAGTTATTTTCTTTCTAGCAGGTAATTTCCAGGTGCTTGTAGATCCCTCATCATTTTGCCTTTCAGTCTGAACTTCTCTACAGGCAAGATAAGCTTATTTTAACAAGTGTGAATGGAAGAAGATCAATAATTTCTGAGTGAAAAAGCATGTTTGCTGTGATAAAAGGTGTGTTGAAACATCCTTGGCTGTTTTTAAACAGATGTAGTCCCTCTGTTAGCATAGTTAAAGTAGAATTAAGCAAGGAGACAATACCTAGGCAGCCAATCTGTTTTTAAGTGTTTTATTCAGAGCTATTCAATGTTATTGAAAAATATTTTTCACATGGAAGCTTATTTTTATTCAACATCGCGTTAAAAAAAAATACACACCCACCCCAATCACTGTTCTGATGTTCCTCTGACCTGATACATTATGAATTTAACTGTTTTGCAGTACTAGCTAAAAGTCACTATGAAGAAGTAAGCCCCTCTTAACACTAAATCATGTATGTGTGTAACAGCCCACAGTGGTGTTGTCCTTTAGCACACAGGAATCCGACACTCCACTGCCTTTGTCCATCCTTGCAGGTGGAAGACAAAGCAGAAACTCTCACTCGGGCCACAGCTTCAGCCTCCAGAAACACCTGTGGTTCCAGAAAACTCAGGTGGATACTTTGCATCAGCTGAGGGCCTGCCTCGCCATTGTTATATATCTGTAGGGTACAATCCATGAAGGTCTGTATGGGCTGAATTAAGACTCCTAAAACGTGAATATAAAGCTATTTTTCTCTCCCTCCCTTAGCCATTTTTCCTGATAACCCTCAAAATCCTGATTCGTTGCCTTTTTGTGACTTAATTGGCCGGGAGTCTGATCCACAGTTTCCTGAGACAATGTTGATGTTGATATTATCTCATCTGTTTAACACTGGGAGCAGTACAATCCCTTATGCGTCACTATTGTTAGCTACTCCTAAGGGGGTTTTTTGCTGGTTTTTTGTTGTTTTTTTTTTTTTTAATCCACTCCAGCTCTTGCAAATAAGTTTGGCATACATCAGCTGTGCTAAACTTTTGACTCACGACAAAGGAAGGAAAGATTTTCAATACAAGGAAGCGCCATTGTTTTGCATGTAACGTTGGATTTATATCTGCTTTGAAATTCTCATAAACTCACTGTAGGGCCCTTTTTCATTTAATGTGAGCTGTCATTTGTGTACATCCACGTGTGATGGATGCCCAAGCCCGGAATAGATGTTCCAGATCTCCTGAAGACCTTTGATCTGAGTATTGCAACATCTGAGCTGGCTTAATAGTTAATGTTGGGATGTTGTCTTTCCTTTTAGCCGGAGACAGAAGGCTGTACGACTGCAGTTAGCCCCAGTTCACCCTCAAAGGGTGGGGAAATTCCTATGCAATTAGCCAGATGGCTTCAAGCCACGGCCCAGCAGGGCTTCTCTGTCCCTTGAAAAACAACGTACCGGTAGACTTAAACCTTCATCTCCCTCAGTAACTTCTCCCTGCTTGTCCTGCATAATTTAGCCCCGGACTGAATCTGAAGAATACCACACCTCAGCACTGTTTGACATCGCTGATACTGTGATTCCACCCGAAGGAGTTCTCTAAGCAATGGGATCTTGAACAAATTCGGTTGAACAGTAGGGAAACAAACAAATTCACTTTTTTATTCATGCTGTAGCAGCTGCTGGCTTTTTTCTCTCCTCGCCAAGTACTTCATTCCTCCCTCCTTTCATCTTCCAGTACCAGTCTTTTGTGGTCATTTCCTCTGTTGATAAGCAGAGTCAGCTTTTTAAATTACCAGCACGTGGAATGATTTACACCAGCACCTCACTCAGAATGACCCATCTCGGAAACACCCCTGAAAACCCACTGTGCTGCACGAAGATTTTCTTGCCATTCAGCCCCCTAGATTTCCCCTGTAGAAATTTCCATAGAAACAGCGATTTCAGCAGCTTTCTGGGATGTCATACTACATTCAGCCAGTAGACACTGCTTTCCTGATTTAGTACTGAGACCAGCACACTACAGAAGTTATTAGGTGACACACCATCAATTCACAGCGTTTAGCGAGTCTCTTCAGCATAGCTACTAACTAAAACTTTTCCTCCTTTGCTTTGTCACACTGGAATCTCATTTTAATCGTTGATAGCTTCACAGCAAGACATCACTGAAATATATGCAGTCTGGATATGTTGGGTTTTTTTTCAAGCTGCCTTGCTACAATAATAGCACAATAATACAGAGCTTTTACTTCCTGTTAACGTCAGGAGTGAGGGATATGGATATACAAACTGCTTTTGTTTTTAACCATGGTGTTTGTACCAAGCAGTGTTTAGAATATTTAATGGAGAAATTTGACTTTCTCATTGCAATGAACCTTCAGTTCCGTAATACAAGTTCAGCATTAGAAAGAAACCAAGAGAACAGCATCTTTCTATAGTATTTACTCCTCTGTCTAAATTTCCCGTGTTGCTCCTGATCCTTTTTTTAGATACCAAAAATCACAGCATAACTTTCCTACACTTCAGGGGGAACCTGAAATTTTCATTTAAGTCGAACACTAAGGACATGTCAGCAGTAATGTTTTGTGAAGTTATTATATAGGCACACCACGATCACAAGTGAATCATCCCAGCTCACAATCCTGTGTGTCACTATAAGCAAAAATACACAGTATAGGAAGAAGAAAACTCTGCTTGCATATCTACAGATAACCAAGGAGATAACAAGTTGTTAAACCCTCAAAGGTTTTGGCTGTAGAGAAACCGTGGGCAGCACAAATACCCTCAGGGACCTGGAGTTCACAACCCAGACTGCTGTGACTGTCTAATCCAGCTTTTTTAATAAAACAGGCCACATCTCTTTGCCACGCTACCTCCATGCAGTTTGAACTACACCCTGTGTTTTGTTACAAAAGGAATCACAGATTACTTTGGGATGGAAGGGACCTCACCCTGCCCCTAATTTCATCTAACTTCACCTTCTAGTACTGCCAAGCTCGAAGACAGGGCACTCTTAAGGCAATTTCTGAACAGAGGTAATGACAGACTATGATCAAAGCACCCTTAACATCCTCTCTGGAAATTCAACAGACTGTTATTTTGCTATATTCTTGAGCTAACACCAGAAATAGAGAGACCATCTCAGGCTCAGTTGCTAAAAGGAGGAAAGCAGAAGTACTGCAGCAGCATCATTCCTGCTTAATATTTCTTCGTTTCTCCTTCCAAGGATCATGCTGTTTGTTAGTCCTCTTGACACAGCAACACATAGGGATCTCCTCTTTGCTGGGGATCCCACTCTATCACCTGTGTTATTCAGTATTCCCTCAATCTTTGTATTATTTGCAAGTAACTGCGACGACTGTATGTTTCCTTCAAAGGTACCAACAAATATTTAGTAGTGTGCAGCCAAGAAATGACCTAAGAAAGATCTCGTGAAAAAGTGTGATTGCAATTCCTCATTTAAAATTACATTTTGAGACATCCTAAGCTAATGCATTATCTGGAGACTGGATGGTCTCTGTATCATAAATCTGTATCCTTGATTCAGTGCTGTGTGGTCAAGTCACATGCCTCACGTGTCTGAATGCATTACCTTTAGTAACCACACTTAATATCTTTTTGATGCAATTACAGACCAATGTGACAGAATCTATTTGCTGCAAACACACGTTGATTGGCATTAATTACGTTACTTTTCTTTAATTCATTATTGAAGCAACTCCTGTGTCAGCGGTTCCATTCTTTTGCCTGGGATCCCTGTCACTCTGACAGGTCTGTAATTACTCAGGGCATCCTACTTGGGGCCAGATCCAAAACAAGACTTTGGAAAAATTTTGGTACCTAACATTTAGAACTGCAATCTAAAAAAAAACCTCACTGAGAAGCAGTTTGAGAATGAAAGCACACATGTACTGTCAAAGTGCACGCTCACAATTTTCCTTCTCTGCATACTCAGATAGTACAGATGTCTAACAAAGACTCAAGCCAAGCCTTACATATATTTGGGTTGTCGAAGCCAGATCCTTGTCTTATCAGATATTAAGGATTTCCTAGTATTTGTCCAGGATACTGGAACAATGTGATGATTTCCCTGGAGGCATGGCTTTAAAGATATTTGAAATTTATGGCATAGAGGGGATGCAGCTGTACCACACCTGGGCAGCTGGTTACCCTGTGGCTTGTATCAGCTTCAGTGGTCCTGGAAGGTGGTGCTCAGCAGGGTCACAGCACTTGCCCAGCAAGTCCCATGCATCCCACAACTCCATGACCTGCTGCACTGCAGCTCCCAGCACAAATCCTTCTGTTTCTGGAGAGCAGACAGAAGAATATCGGTTCTCACTCGAGTTCCCTGTGAAACCTGGAAAAAAGATGCTGATACCACGTCTGAGGCCTGGTCCAGGACATTCACAATGGGTCTAACACTCAGCAAAGGCCTGCAAAGACAGGGTGATGTGGCTTACCTTTTGTGAAAAGGCCTCCTGACTCCTAGTTGATCTAAGTTACATCCTTAAGCACATAGCTGAGGTGTAAGGCACCCTGAATTCCTTTTGCAGTTGTGGCACTGTTAAAAAAAAGAAACCCAAGATTCACTAGGTCAAAGGGAGTGGGACTGAGAGAAGCCTGGCAGCTGTAGCATACAGGTTAAACCATTCACCTGGGGAAGGGGAAACCTGCAGATTCTGATCTCTGAAATGTCTATGCATTACATATGAAACAATACAGTTACTCGACCAGGGAGGCATAGTTTCCACTTTGTTTCTGTCTCCAAAGAGAGAAATTCTTTTAAACCTACAAAAGAATTGGTAGCCCAGCAAACACCCTGCCCTGGCTCCTCCCACACCCGTCTCAAAAGCCCATCAACAGCCCATTTCCACAAGTCCAAAGGCGCACGGGGACACAACGGCAGACGAGAAAAAACACTCAGACAGGAACTCAGAATAAAGGAAAACCTGTCCAAGCCCCTCCCAGGGCTGTCCCAGGGAAGCCTCAGCTCCCGGGTGCAGACTTTAAGCGTATCAAGATGAGTCAGCACCACAGCAACTTTAGGTGGCAGCCTACGGATATAGGACATGTTACAAGGTGCAAGGGAAAAGCATTTCAGAATTGCATAGGGCTTCTTATGGGATGCTTAGGGGAGGAATCAAAGGCAAGGAAAGAGAGGGATGTAGATGATTTGGGAAGGAACAAGTAACAGAAAGAAATGGATAAGGGGATAGAAAAACCCAGTTGTGTGTGTGAAGAGTTTGCTGGGCATTGTGCTTATCTGTCACGCACAGCCCGTTCCCTTCTTCTTATTGAATTCCTTTATAACTTTTTTTTCTGAGAGAAGGACTCCCTATTTTGTATGTATGCATGTGTGGGGGCGTCTGTGCCAGCCTCTAGTCAAGCCACGGGTTGGAGAGTCCACGTGCCTGGGTGACAGCAACTGGAGAGACAGGAGGAGGTCCTGACTTAAATGTTGTCAACTGTACTAGGTGAGAGGGTGGTGTGCCCTGAGAGCCAGGGAGAGGATGGTTCATCCCTAATGGCAAAACAACAGGAGGAGCTGGGTTAGGCTGGGATTGCATACTTGACCTCCCTTCGGTTGGACCTGGGAGGGTGGAGTTGCACTCGCCTCTCTTGGGCTGATGGATCTGGCCTGACTCCTCTAACATAAACACCAAATATTTCACTCTGTGGGAGGGTGACATGGCCCCAGACCAGCAGGCAAGTGGCTAAGAACAGATGTGGTCACTGCAATGTTTTTTGGAATAACTTTGCCCATTCTTTCTGACAAACAGCTGCAAGACATACCTTGGATAGATTATAGCTATGAATCCTGAATGAATGAATGTACATCACTGGCAGAAAAGTTCCAGATACTTTTTCTGCCAACAAAGTACTAGGGTGCACAGACCCTTTTTTTGAGATACCTGTGGCAAACTCCATGCATTGATGGAAAAGCACAGGCTGGCAAATGAGTTCTCTGGACCATTTACACTGATTTTGTAAACTCTGGAGCTGTGTTTCCAAGGCCAGGTACCCAGGACTTAAAGTGTTGGCACATCACTTAATTGAATTAAGTGCCAAAAAAAAAAAAGTAATATATAAATACTGGCACAACACTTGCTGTCATCTGCTGGAATGGTCTCAGTGCTACAAATCAGTTATTTACAAATCAGTGTAAATGGTTCAGAGAGCTCCTTTGCCAGCTAAGTTAAACAGCAGACAATTGAAGAGTTAAAACATGAGTTTCATCAGAGGCATTGGGCTCTCCTCAGGGCTCTGGGGGAGAATACTGATGACATGGTGCTCTGGAGATGATCTGTTCCCTGTTCTTTTCTCTGTCCCCACAACCCACATAGGAAAATCCTTTCTCTCTCTGCTGCTTATGAATTTTATTTTCCAACCACACCTCTAGCCCTAGGAGAGCTATTACTGGAGCCTTGTGTTTTTCAAACAGTCGATGAACACATTATCTGAATTTCTTTAAAAGGAAGGGCTGCTGAAGGGTGGGTCCCAAAGCTGCACACGAGAGAAAAGAAGACGATGCGAAGAAAAATAAAACACAAGTGCACAGATGCACTCCTAGCAACAACTCTTACAGTAATATAACAGTAAATACTTGCCTTTCCACCTGAAAAAAACTAGACTCTGTGCAGATGTTTATATTTACAAGATACGAGTCATTTCTTTCCAGTCTCTCCTCAGAGCTTTAGCATTTAATGCAGCCGGAATTAGACCTGAATATAAATTATTTTCCATAGCATTGAAAGTAATTCTAAAAATGCTTACCTGTTTTCATGGAGGTTACATCACAATTTTATACGTTTTTAACAATGTGATTGACTCCTCCTGTATGTTTAACAGCAGATTTAGCAAGCGGTTCACAAACATAAACCAAACTGTTTCACTAGATTTGAGCCTCCGGAAGATTAAACTGCGTCAGCATTTTTTAACCCTCTGAGAAACCAGACACCAGGGAGATGCAGGAGCAATTTAATCTGACCTTACCTGACAGCAGTTCCACCACTGACAAACATAATCAGCTAAGCCAAATATTTAAGCCTAAACAAGAGCTACCTCCTTTGGAGCTGAACAGCCTTAAATTACCTGACCAGAGGATGAAAAAAGTAGCAAGACTGAGCAAAAAGAGGCAATGTTTTCCAGTGATTTGGAAATGCATGGAGGTGCTTCATCGCTGTTTTTATCCTCATGTCTAAGTTTAGAGCAGATTTAACAGGACTGTGGGATAAAGAATTGCAAAGAATCTTTCAAGTCAGGGCTACACTGTTTATTTTTATTGAGATTGTCCAGACAACTCCACTGAAGATGGCTGCACAAGAAGCAGCATCATGGCACTTGTTCTGCTGCACTACTTGTGCTCTGCAGGAACTGCAACCACATGCTGAAGGAGATCCCCCAAAAGACATGGGAACAGTAGGGAATGTGGGAGACATCACATGCCTCAGACAAGGAAAACCAGTCCAGAAGTTAATCAGGGCCTATGCCAATATTGCCACTTCAGTATGGCCAGCGGGTTTTGAGGGAGATCAATAGAAAGCTTGAGGTCAGAAGCAAATCTGTGCTACTCATCAAGATGATGCAGATCAGATTATTTCCAAACTTTATTTTATCTGAACTGTGCAAACTTTCAGTGAAGGAAGTGTCAGTTACGTCAATGAGATAGATGAAAGGAAAAAGAAACCAACAACCACAAAAAAAACCAAACCAAAAAACAACTCAAACCCACAAAAAGACAATCTGAACAGCAGCCTCAGTTTTGTATAACATGAGCTCCCAAATTATTTTGCCTTTCCAAGCACATGCATGCCCTCTCACATCCTCCACTTTTCTGTCATATATCTCAAAACCAAACCCAGGGTTCTCACCTGAAGTTGGTCTCCACTTTTTCCTCCACTCCTTCCTGTACGTCCTGGGCCACTGCCCCCATGATTTGTCAGCCCCTATTCTCACCCAGGCCCCCACGTCCTGGTAGCATTTTGAATGCTACTGGAAGCACCAGAAAAGGCACATCACTGTGATCATCTTGTCAGGGAGCAGCAGGAGCCAGGCTGCTCCAGGAGGAGATGAAAGAATGGGAGCCAAGGGGGCTCATGCAGATATCAGGGCAGGCATCCTGCCAGCCAGTGCCCAGCCCTACAGTGAGAGGCAGGAGGAGGTCTGTTTTGGCCCAGATGAACTAGAGAATCATAGAATCATTTAGTTTGGAAAAGGCCTCTAAGATCGAGTCCAACCATTAACCCAGCACCACCCTGTTCACCACTAAACCATGTTCCCAAATGCCACATCCACATGCCTTTTGAACACTTCCAGGGATGGAGTCAACCACTTCCCTGGGCAGCCTGTTCCAATGCCTGACCACACTTTCAGTGAAGAAATTTTTGCTAATATCTAATCTAAATCTCCCCTGAGATAACTTGAGGCCATTTCCTCTTGTCTTGTCACTTCTTCCCTGAGAGAAGAGACCTGGCTACAACCTCCTTTTGGGGAGTTGTAGAGAGCGATAAGGTCACCTCTGAGCCTCCTTTTCTCCTAAAAACCCCCAGCTCCCTCAGCTGCTCCTCATAACACTTGTGCTCCAGACCCTTCCCCAGCTCCATTGCCCTTCTCTGGACACACTCCAGCACCTCAGTGTCTTTCCTGGAGTGAGGGCCCAGAACTGGACACAAAGAGGGGAAATTTACGTTAGATATTAGGAAGAAGTTCTTTATCGTGAGGGTGGTGAGGCACTGGGATAGGTTGCCCAGGGAGATCGTGGATGCCCCGTCCCTGGCAGTGTTCAAGGCCAGGTTGGATGGAGCTCTGAGCAACCTGGGACAGTGGGAGGTGTCCCTGCCCATGGCGGGGAGTTGGAACTGGATGATGCTTATGGTCCTTTCCAACCCCTTAACATTCTATGATTCTGTGATCCTCGGAGCTTGTCGGCTGCTATCTGTCGCACTGACTCAGTCTTCTTTCTAGGAGAACGGGTCTAGGGCGATCCCGCCTCAGGATCGTTTTGGCAGCCCAGGTTCGCAGCAGGGCGGCGGGCGCCGCCCCTCCGGCCATGTCGGGTAATGGCGGCCCCGCCCTTGCCGCCGAAACCGTGAGGGCACCACCCCGGCGGCCGCTCGGGAAGGGCCGCGCTGCCCCACCGAGGCGGGAGCGGCCGGAGCCGGAGCCATGTCACGGCGCAGAGGCTCCGTCAGCCCCTTTTTCTGCTTCGTGCGCGACCAGCTGCCCGAGCTGCGGCGGCGGGGGCTGCCCGTGGCCTGCGTGGCGGACGCCATCCCCCACTGCCGCCAGGCCTGGGTGGTGAGGGGGCAGCGAGCGGCGCGGGGAGGGTGGCGAGGGGGGCACGGTGTCAGTGCGGGCTCTCCGGAGGGTCGGGTCGGGTCGGTGTCAGTGTGTTTAGCATTTCAGGTGGGCACCCTGAGCGGCCTCAGGTGGGTCTCGCTGTGCCGCCCTCCCCCTCGGCTGGCGGGGCGGCCCCTGGCTCGTGTGCCCTGGAGAGTGGCATCCCTGGCTGGCAGGAGTAGTTCCAGAGGATCCCTAGTCTGTGGTAGTTGCAGAGGATCCCTAGTCTGTGGTAGTTCCAGAG